>NC_048303.1:41323492-41623492 GCF_013100865.1 Trachemys scripta elegans
CCCCCCCCCCCGCCGCCGACCCCCCCCCTCGCCATGAATTCTCTGGGATGATCACAGTACCCTCCCCCCACCGCGTGGCTGGTAACAGGGAAGATCCCTGCTAGCCAAACGCGAAAAACTAACTGCAGGGAAGGATTTATTTTCCGCCACAGGCAAACAGCCCAGTAGGAACGGCCACCTCTGTCCCCTTAATTAAGTTCCCGTATTTCAACCAGGTTACCAGGAGTGATATCACTCTCCTGAGGATTACACAACAAGATAAAGAACGGATGTTGCTTGAATGCCAGCAAACACCGGGACCATACGCTGCCAGGCTTTGTCAGGCAATGATACCAGATTACTTGCTGCAAGCATGGCGTGGTCAAGTGTCCTACCATGGAGGAGGGAATAAGGATGCACTGCCCAGAAACCTTCTGGCAAGGCTTTCGGAGTACCTCCAGGAGAGCTTCATGGAGATGTCCCTGGAGGATTTCCGCTCCATCCCCATACACGTTAACAGACTTTTCCAGTAGCTACAGACTTTTCCAGTAGCTGAACTGACCGCGAATGCAAAGTCAGGCAAAGTAATCATTAAAAACTGTTTGCTTTTAAAACAAGTTTTATATTTTAAAAGGTAAACTCACCTGAGGTCCCTTCCATGGGGTCAGAGTCTTGGGTACTGGCTTGGGAGGCTTGGGAGGGTACTTCAGTCAGGGTGATAAAAAGATCCTGGCTGTTGGGGAGAATGGAGTGCTGTGTGCTCTCTGCAAGCTCATCCTCCTCCTCCTCCTCCTCCTCCTCTACCCCCTCGGCAGAATTCTCAGGCGTCGAGACTATCCCCGACCCAGAATCCACGAACAAAGGTGGGGTAGTGGTGGCAGCCCCCCCTAGAATTGCATGCAGCTCGGCGTAGTAGCGGCATGTCCGTGGCTCTGACCCGGAGCGACCGTTTGCCTCCTTTGTTTTTTGATAGGCTTGTCTGAGCTCCTTGACCTTCACGCGGCACTGCTCAGAGTCCCTATTGTGGCCTCTCTCCATCATGCCCTTGGAAATTTTTTCAAAAGTTTTTGCATTTCGTCTTTTAGAACGAAGTTCTGCAAGCACTGAATCCTCTCCCCATACAGCGATCAGATCCAGTACCTCCCTCACGGTCCATGCTGGTGCTCTTTTTCGATTATCAGCCTGCATGGTTACCTGTGCTGATGAGGTATCTGTGGTCACCTGTGCTCTCCACGCTGGGCAAACAGGAAATGAAGTTCAAATGTTCGCGCGGCTTTTCCTGTCTACCTGGCCAGTGCATCCGAGTTCGGATTGCTGTCCAGAGCGGTCACAATGATGCACTGTGGGATAGCTCCCGGAGGCCAATACCATCGAATTGCGGCCACACTAACCCTAATTCGAATTGCTAAAATCGATTTTGGCGCTACTCCGCTCGTTGGGGTGGAGTACAGAAATCGATTTAAAGGGCCCTTTACATCGAATTAAATGGCGTCGTTGTGTGGACGGTTACAGGGTTAATTTGAATTAAAGCTGATAAATCCGAATTAAAGTCGTAGTGTAGACCAGGCCCAAGAACTGATTCCTCTGATGTTCTTCTTCCACACACTCAAAATTTAAACTATATTGATAGAGATGTTTATATGAGCAGAAGTAATTAAAATTATCTAACACACAAAGAATTCTGACGCTAGCAATGGGCCTGAATTGCAAACTTCACATTGAGATCTATATCAAAACTTTCCCCAACTTTGGAGGGGTGTTCAGCTCCAGGGCTTTGATTCAACTGAAACGGAAAATAAAACAAAAAGCATTACATAATTCACATCAATTACACTCATCTTCAGTTGAAGTGAAAATGAGTCTCTCAGTCTCTTAAGCAGAAAAAGGAGGTCACGAAACAAGAGGGAGATAATTGGATGCTGGGAGGAAAGGGATCCTATGGCAGAAGGGGTTTATGAGCATCTGCCAGTGTATCATGCAGGATCCTTGTGGTGCTGAATAAGGGGAGTGAGCTGCCAACAGCTTCACTTAAATATTCTTAATGCCATTAGAATGAAGAAGTGCTTTTAAAAGGCCTCCTTCCAAAAATCCTTACTGTCCCTACATAGGAAACGAAGGCTGGGCTAGTGGCTAAGGTGCAAGTGTTGGACTTGGCACATCTGGGTTCAAAGCCATCCTCTGCCACAGAGTTTGTATGACCTTAGGCAAGTCACTTAGCTTCTCTGTGCCACAGTTTCCTATCTGTAAAATAGGACTAATAGTACTTGCTTACCTTATAGGGATGTTTTGAGGATAAATACGTTAAAAGATTGTGGGGTACTCAGTACTGTGGTAACAGGGGTAGGTAAGTGCCTAAGAAAGATAGGAGTCT
Organism: Trachemys scripta elegans; assembly: GCF_013100865.1. Lineage (NCBI taxonomy): Eukaryota > Metazoa > Chordata > Testudines > Emydidae > Trachemys > Trachemys scripta. Next base: position 41,325,843 of record NC_048303.1, read on the forward strand.
CTCTCCCCAGGATTTTGCTGTAATGAAGCCTATTGAACAAAGACTAGACGCTATACTTATGGGATGGGAGAATCCATTTTGAGAAGCAGTGACTCTGAAAAAGATTTGGGGGTTGTGCTGGATAATCAGTTGAACATGAGCTCTCATTGTGGCCAAAAGAGCTAATGTGATCCTGGGATGCTTAAACAGGGAAATGAGGAGCAGAGGTTATTTTACCTTGATATTTGGCACTAGTGAAACTGTTCCTAGAATATTGCATTGTTCTGGTACCCACAATTCAAAAAAGATGTTGATAACTTGTGTAGAGTTCAGAGAAGAGTCGCAAGAATGATTAAAGGATTAGAAAACATGCCTTATAGCAATAGACTCAGGAGCTCAATCTATTTAGCTTAACAAAGAAAAGGTTAAAGGGTGACTTGATCACAGTCTGGAAGTACCTACATGGGGAACAAATATTTAATAATGGGGTTGTCAATCTAGCAGAGAAAGGTATAACATGATCCAGTGGCTGGAAGTTGAAGCTAGATAAATTCAGACTGGAAATAAAGTGTAGATTTTTAATGGTGAGAGTAATAACCACTGTAACAATTTACCAACGGTCATGGTGAATTCTCCATCACTGACACTGTTTTAATCAATATTGGATGTTTTTCTAAAAGATCTATTCTAGGAATTATTTTGGGGGATTTCTGTGGCCTGTGCTATACAGGAGGTCAGACTAAATGGTCGACAGTGGCCCCTCCTGGCCTTGGAATGTATGAATCTATGACATAAGCTTCTTCATGTGAGTCATGTTCTTTCCTTTTTGTGGCATTATACTGTATAATTATTATTTATTAGTAGTAGTATTATTTTATGTATTTATACATAACCAAAATTCTGCATGGTGCTTTACAGATAAATGGTGCTTCTCAGGAGAATTCATTCTAATGGCTTGCTTGTGCCCATTCTTATGTAACTATACAAGGTGGATGGGAGAGTGTAAGAAGTGTTCCTTCATCTCTCACCCCGCCTGTGCAGAGGCTGGGTGCCATGCAGGTGTGGAGCACTGGCTTTGTTCCCTGCTATTGCCCCATGGGTATTGGCTGTCTAAAAAAGGGTGGGGTAAAGTGAGTTAATGACCTTGCCTCCCTCCACGCCAGTCCACAGGCATGAATGGAATCCTAGAAGCTCTAGGAAGAATTCTGAGTCAGACGGCCTGATTTTTAGAGGTGCTGAAATACATGCAGCTCTCAATAACTTCAGCTGTAGTTATCAGTGCTGCTCATTGCTAAAAATCAGGCCCAGTGTTTCTTTTGTGCACTCCCACCCACACCATTTCCAAGACAGGACATAATTTAAAGCCACAATCTGGCCCTAAGTTCAACATCACTCAAAAATAGAGGATGACAGACACCAGTTGTGGGGTGTATGTGCCACACACAGTACATAACCAAATTAATTTAATAACATTGTTGGTTCTCTATGCTTATAAGCTTGTTTCTTGACATAATAAATAATTTGAGAATTGATTTATCTATTGAAAAAAGACCACTGGCCCAGGCCTCTGAGTTGAGCATTGTTATTACTTTGCTGATAGATAATGTTCTGCTGTTTCTTCCAGAAACCACTGAGGGGCAGCAGGTTTTCACAAATAAAATATTATTTGCATCTTTCATAAGTAAGAAAATGTTGAATTGTGACTGACAGACTTCATTTTTTTAATGAATTTTGTGCATCAGCTCACAGAAGCGTATAACAAATATGCCATTGTAGGGAGACTCCATAGGAAATGTACATTGTTTTTACTATTTATATAGTAGCATCGATGTGCATACAATCTATAGACAAGTAAAAATAAATTGGAAGTATCTTTCAAGATATGTGTGTGTAAAGCACCCCTGAATGGCCAGAGGTGTGGTAAGATAGCGTACCTGAGTACATTTATCAAGTACGCTATCTTACCACACCATTTATCAGCTCCCAAACATACAGCTAGGTATTACATTTGGGAATGAAGCCAGGATATTAGGAGACAAGAATAAGAAAAGCTTTTATTTATTAGCCTGCAACTAGCCAGATGTGTAATGGAATAGGATGTTACCCACACATCTCTTTATGCTTTAGATAAATAATTGATTGTTAATGAGTCATTTTATTAAACCAGATATTGTTCTAGATACATTATTAAACCAAACCATGAATGCATACACAAGTAGAAAATAGGGAACACTAATACATCCTGTTCTTAATGTTCTTGCTAGAGTTAATGTAGCTATACCTATATATCCTGATTCTCCACTGCCTTGTATCTGTATAGTCTTTTACACCTGTGAAAAGTAGACAGACATGGAGTACAGGAGTGGAGAATTCTGATTTATGTGCATTTTACATTCACTTTACCAAGCAATAAATAACTATATAAGATGCAAGTCAGCAGAGAATCAGACCCATGATTTTTTACTTTTATTTGCAAGATTAAAATAGTTAATCAGTTTTGCCCTACAGCTGAGGGTTTTCTGTTTGGTTCATTCATGAAGGTGAAAAATACAAGCTTTTTCTGCACAAGGCCCAAGGAGTGGTGTACTGGGCATTATGACACATTATGCCTTCTCTTTCCCTATATAGAGCAGTGACCATCTGCCTGACACAATTTTTCAGCCTTGCCTCAGGGCTGCTCTAAATTACATGAGCTGGTAACAGCCTACTAGGGGCCATTCTGCTAGCCTAAGATAATTGGAGTGCCAAGTTTTCTGACCACACTCTTATACCCTTAGAATACCACCTATGCCAAGGGATAGGGAGGAACAGGTGATATAGAACCAGCTGTGCCAGTTTTGTGCCACATGGAGACTCCTCTATATAAGGGGAATAGTGTAAAGAATAAAATTGTCAGACACATAGAAGAACATAAATTGTTGGGCAAAAGTCAACATGGTTTCTGTAAAGAGAAATCATGTCTTACTAATCTATTAGAGTTCTTTGAAGGGGTCAACAAACATGTGGACAAGAGGGATCCAGTGGACATAGTGTACTTTGATTTCCAGAAAGCCTTTGACAAGGTCTCTCATCAAAGGCTCTTACATAAATTAAGTTGTCATAGGATAAGAGGGAAGATCCTTTCATGAATTGAGAACTGGTTAAAAGACAGGGAACAAAGGGTAGGAATAACCGGTAAATTTTCAGAATGGAGAGGGGTAATTAGTGGTGTTCCCCAAGGGTCAGTCCTAGGACCAATCCTATTCAACTTATTCATAAATGATCTGGAGAAAGGGGTAAACAGTGAGGTGGGAAAGTTTGTAGACGATACTAAACTGCTCAAGATAGTTAAGACCAAAGCAGACCTTAAAGAACTTCAAAAAGATCTCACAAAACTAAGTGATTGGGCAACAAAATAGCAAATGAAATTTAATGTGGATAAATGTAAAGTAATGCACATTGGAAAAAATAACCCCAACTATACATACAATATGATGGGGCTAATTTAACTACAACTAATCAGGAAAGAGATCTTGGAGTCTTCGTGGATAGTTCTCCGAAAACGTCCACGCAGTGTGCAGCGGCAGTCAAAAAAGCAAACAGGATGTTAGGAATCATTAAAAAAGGAATAAAGAATAAGATGGAGAATAATTTATTGCTCTTATATAGATCCATGGTACGCCCACATCTTGAATACTGTGTACAGATGTGGTCTCCTCATCTCAAAAAAGATATACTGGCAATAGAAAAGGTTCAGAGAAGGGCAACTAAAATGATTAGAGGTTTGGAAGGGGTCCCATATGAAGAGAGATTAAAGAGGCTAGGATTTTCAGCTTGGAAAAGAGAAGACTAAGGGGGGATATGATAGAGGTATATAAAATCATGAGTAGTGTGGAGAAAGTGAATAAGGAAAAGTTATTTACTTGTTCCCATAATATCAGAACTAGGGGCCACCAAATGAAATTAATGGGCAGCAGGTTTAAAATAAATAAAAGGAAATTCTTCTTCACACAGCGCACAGTCAACCTGTGGAACTCCTTGCCAGAGGAGGTTGTGAAGGCTAGGACTATAACTAGGTTTAAAAGAGAACTAGATAAAGTCATGGCATTAAGTCCATTAATGGCTATTAGCCAGGATGGGTAAGGAATGGTGTCCCTAGCCTCTGTTTGTCAGAGGGTTGAGATGGATGCCAGGATTACCTGTTAGGTTCACTCTCTCTGGGGCACCTGGCATTGGCCACTGTCAGCAGACAGGATACTGGGCTGGATGGACCTTTGGTCTGACCCAGTATGGCCGTTCTTATGTTCTTATGGGAATCTTTAGCTGACTCTTTAAGTCACCATTCTGTCCCGTCTGTGCTGCCATAACAGTGCAAAGGGAATGGATCAAATCCATTCATTTCAAACAAGCAAAAGTTAATTGTCTCTCCAGTCAACAATGTGAATATTAACCTACATAATAATATTCCAGAAATGTTTTTCTCTGTGTGTGTCACTCTGAAGCCTATTATGTCTTTAGAGTTAGTGTGAAGCAATAGAAACAGCTGCAAGTGTGGTTGAGGGCTCTTTTTGTTCAGAATATCACCATGTTGAATCATCACTGGGTTTCATAGTCTGTTACCATCCAATTTTTACACTCTCAGCCATTTTGATTTACAAAGTACACCCATCCAATGTACAGCTACAGCAAGGCATATATCAATGCCATGCTGAGTGTCCTGGACCATTGTGATATCAGATAACTCACCCAATCACCACCCTTACTGTACAGCTAATTTGAATGCAACAGATTCATTAGTTGTATGAGGAACACTGCACAGATGGTAGATTATTTGGCCCAACTGCCACACCTGTGGGCCCAGCTGCCAGCCACACAAATCAACACAGATGTCCCAGCACAATCCCCTTAGACACAAATCAACACAACCATTCACACTATCAGCACACACAATAGACCCAAACACAGCTACCCTCTCACCAGAACACATACCTCTCATTCACCAGCTGTACAGATCATTACAAATCTCCCAGCACAATCCCCCCCCAGACAACAACATAGTCAGCATACAGAATAACCCCAAATACACATAGCCCTGGAACCAGCAGAGCCAGTCATACTAAATATCTAGATATAGTACAATGATAATAATAGGGTGGAACAATAATAGCGTGTATGAAACTAGAATCCTAACATACATAAAGTCATCAAGAAAGATAGAGGCAGCTTTAAAGAAAATGGTCTTGATTCACTCTGTAGCTCCAGAGGCAGTAATGCCAGGGGATTAGGGAGAAATTCCAGTTTCAGGACTCTCCATAGAAAACATACATCACTGCATTCTTACCTCATCACCTTAATTCTGTCCCTCTGTGTGTATGTAGTATGTACAGTGTTTAATTGTATGATCACATGTTATTTTTTCCACAAGATTCAGTGCACAGGATGAACTCACAAGGGAAGAGAATTAAGGTTGTTTGGGCAACCCCTAAAATCTGGCATCTCCTGACTTTCAAGTGCTTGAATTTGCAACCTAAATAATGTTATTTTAATGTAGTTTTTGTTTTATTTGTTACCCAGTTACCTGTTGTTAAAAGATCTTTCATTTCATGTTTTCCCCATTGTCCTTGACTTTATAATTAAAATCTATTTTTTATAGTGAGCCTGATTGACATATTTCCTCTTGTAGTTTTTTTTTGAGAAGTGCTGACTTGACCATGTGCTTTTTCTGATGCAGGCAAAGTGAGGAGAAAGTAATAACCAAAGGCTTCATGGTTTGGGAATAGGTTACCTATGATAGGTCTTTTAAAGAAAATGCTTCCTTTCACAGTAAAAATACATAAGTGATTGTTTTCAAATGAAACCTTTTAAAAAAAATGTTTATAATTAGTCTCTCTGACTGCATATGCAAACATGAAAAACAGTTTGAAATTCATTTTCTTCCCTTTTGTAACCATATAAAAACACAAGGAGGCAGTGCTGGCATATGTTTTAAAAAGCCTTGTGGATGAAAAGAATAATGCTATTCAATTTATTGGAAAAAACAGTTTCTGTGGAAATCATGTGATCTCTTTGTGTGGACTTTCAGGAAGCTATACACAAGTGATAATTCTGAAGAACTCCTTTTTTATATTTTAGAAATGTACTAATTACTGCACAGATAAATTAAAGTAAACAGAAAGTTTGGATCGGGGTTCTCGCTAGGGTTGCCAACTTTCTACTTGCACAAAACCGAACACACTTGGCCTGCCCCTCCACTCAGGCCCTGTCCCCACTCACTCCATTCCCCACCCTCACTAACTCGCTCATTTTCACTGGGCTGGGGCAGGGGTTTGGAGGGCAGTGGGGTGACGGCTCCAGCTGGGGGTGCGGGCTCTGGAGTGGGGCTGGGGCTGAGGAGTTTGGTGTGCTGGAGGGGGCTCTGGGCTGGGGCAGGGGGTTTGGGGGCAGGGGGCGTGAGGGCTCTGGCTGGGGGTGCAGACTCTGGGGTGGGGCTGAGGATGAGGGGTTTGGGGTGTAGGAGAGTGCTCCGGGCTGGGACTGAGAGGTTTGGAGGGCGGGAGAGGGATTAGGACTGGAGCAGGGGGCTGGGGCATGGCCCGGGGAGGTGAGGGCTCTGGCTGGGGGTGCAGGCTCTGGGGTGGGGCTGGGACTGAGAGGTTCAGGGTGCAGGAGGGGGCTCCAGGCTGGGGCAGGGGGTTGGAGTGCAGGGGGTGTGAGGGCTCTGGCTGGGGGTGCAGATTCTGGGGTGGGGCTGGGGATGAGGACAGGGCCGATGAGAGTTGGGGGGGAAGCTGGTACAAATTACCAGGGCCCAGCAGTCCGGAAGGGGGCCTGGGGCCCGGCTTCCCCCCCCCCCCCGCCTCTCATTGGCCCTGTTTAGCCGGTCTGCCCTTGCTGGGGGGCCCCAAAAAATGTTTCACCCGGGGCCCAAACCCGCTCTTGGTGGCCCTGGATGAGGGTTTTGGGGTGCAGGAGGCTCCGGGCTGGGACCAAAAGGTTTGGAGGGCAGGAGAGGGATTAGGGCTGGGGCAGGGGGCTGGTGGGAAGGGTGAGGGCTCTGGTTGGGGGTGTGGGCTCTGGGCTGGAGCTGTGGATGAGGGGTTTGCAGTGCAGGAGGTGGCTCTGGGCTGGGATTGAGAGTTTTGGAGGGTGGGAGGAGGATCAGGGCTGGGGCAGAGGCTTGAGGCATGGGAGCAAGTGAGGGATGCAGGCTCCGGGCGGTGCTTACCTGAGGTACCTCCTGGAAGCAGCGGCATGTCCCCCTCCAGCTCCTACACAGAGGCATGGCCAGGCAGCTCTGCATGCTGCCCCATCTGCAGCCACCACCCCCGCAGCTCCCATTGGCCGCAGTTCCTGGCCAATGGGAGTGGCAGACCTGGCCCTTGGGGCAGGGGCAGCATGCGGAGCCCCTTGGCTGCCCTTATGCGTAGGAGCCAGAGTGGGGACATACCGCTGCTTCCAGGAGCCACACAGAGCCCTGCTGTGCTGTTGACCGGACTTTTAACAGCCCAGTCAGTGGTGCTGACCGGAGCTGCCAGGGTCCCTTTTTGATGGGGCGTTCCAGTCGAAAACCGAACACCTGGCAACCCTAGTTCTCACAACAAATGTTTTGGTGGCCTCTGGTGGCCACTGACACTTTTCCCTAAAATACTTGATTAACTTTAGGAAAAACAAATAAATAGCACATATACACATCCACATCATTGTAATTTATTTATGTAGGGTTTTTTTTTTTTTGCAGGCTCAATAGTAAAAATATTACTGTGAAAAGTAATATTTGTAGGTTTGTTAATATCTATCACTTTTCACAGGACACTTAGCAGCTATCTGGAAGACTGTGAAAAGTGATACTTGCATGTTTGTTAATATCAATATTAAGCCCTGGATGTGGGGGTTGGGGGAACACAGGCAGAAGCAGTGGGGGACATGGTAGGTTGGATGTGGGCCGGGGGAGACAGTAGGGCCCCAGGGCGATGGAGGGGGGAATGCGGGGCCAGGAAGGCGATGGGGTCCAGGAGCGATGGGGAGGGGTACATGGATGCGGGGCTAAGAGAGAGGAGGGTGGACAGTGGCCGCATTTGAGAAACTCTGGTTTGGATGATAATAAGTTTATCTAGTTGCATAAAATGGAAACAAATTTGGGGTTTGCAACTAATCATGGACTACAGTCACTTATGCTTAGTCCACACTTACAAGTTTTGCCAGAATAGCGATCCAAGTATCACTATACCACCAAACCCCTACTAGTGTGGGTGAGCAAAATAAGTGAGTTTGGCAGCTCAGTGAGCAAAATAAGCTATACAAGCAAAAGCACTTTTATGCCAGTATTTTTGTGTGTTTGCCCTAAGGCTTTTGCTAGCATAGAAATGTTGGGTGGTGTGGGTGTCAACATGCTATACTGTCCAAAGTTTCTAGATTAATCTTGATCAAGATAGACTTTTATTAACAATATTTTGTAATGAATATTTTCACTGTTATTGCACGTACCACGGCATCTGAGAATCTCTAAGACCTTTGCAACACTCTGCAAGGCAAGTATTATTCTGTAGATACCAAAGGCATTCGATTCCCTCTTCTGAATCTGAGCTTCCAGTATGAAACCAGCCAAGAACTTTCAAAGCTCTAAATGGTGTTTTTTTGTTGACATTTTTAAAGTTCTGATAGCCATGTTTCATGCTCAGACCAACTGCCAGGACCACAGGACACCTTTTCATACCATGGTTGGATCCTTTCTGAGCAGTTAACGACAGAATTCCCACAGGGACTTGACATCCTCTTCATTGTTTGTGCTCTTCAAAGCTGTTTTGCATTGTTTTCTGGCTTCCCTCTTATGGTTAGTGTCTATTAAAATCTGGCCAAGATTAGGTACTTAAAATGATATTTGAGCACCTACCTACGTGGCCTGATTTTCAAATGTGCTGAGCACTCAGCAGCTCACATTCACTTCAATAGCAACCTGTGATTGCTGAGCCCTGTAGAAAATCAGGTTACTTATTTAGATGCCTATTTAGGACATAGGAGTCTAGTTGTATGTATTGTTTTTAACAGGAGAATGTATTTAAATTCCAGTACCCTGGTTTGTTTTTCAGCCAATGTACTGAACACATAATCAATATGTTCAACATGTTCTTGGGTGATTCCTCAAAGCGCTATTGCTCAGTATATGCGAGTGGTGCACTGACCCTCTTCAAGGCCAGCTGGACTGTCAAGTTTCCACTCTTCACTGAGTCCCACTTGGGCTTGAGGTGTGGTTCTCCCACTCTGACTTTGAGTCACTGAGAGGTGTGCCATTAATGCCAGATGCTTTGGTCCCATATACATATGAATCAACACACTTGCATTGAGGTTTTGGCCTCACAACATTTAATGTCTTTCTTTTTTGCAGCTTCCTTCTTTGTTTGAGCTCTAGGCTCTTCTTCGTTGAGCTTTCACATGCAGAGATTGAAAACTGTGTTACAATTGTGACCTCTCACTTTAAATCCGGGGGGAGAAGATGTTTCTTGGTCATGCTTGCAGACTCAAGGCTCTGTAGGAAGCATGTAATCAGTCTGCAGCCATCCAGCCTAAAGTAAAGTGGAGTGAGCTGTACCTCTCTGTTTTTTTAGGGAGCAACCTACTTTTTTGTTTCTATTTTGGGGTTCTTGTGTGTTATTCTGAATTCTAATAAATAAAGTAGTGTTATGTTGCAACCTTCTAGCAAGCGTATTTATGTTTTTAATCTAACTTCGCTGTGTTTGTACCATGGATATAGAGAAAGTGTCTCTTGTTATTTGTTTTGCAGTAGCACCCACATTGTCCTTGATGTTTTCCATGCATATAAGAAAAGGCAGTCCCTGCCACTAAGACACAATTCTATAGACTGAGTCATGCTGTCAGACACTTATGTCTGTGCAGATTCTCCTTGAAGTCAATGGGGCTCTGCACAGGCACAAAAGTTTGGTTACACAGATCCAATTGCAGTACCTAATGTGCTGAGAGAATGTGTGGTGAATGCTGCTGGATTATTTCTTTGATAACTATGAGTCATGCCTTAGAGTGCATACTCCATCATTAGTCGTCACTGGCTGGGATGCAAAGATGTCACTCCAATCTGTCAGCTCCCCAAGATTCAAAAGGGACTCTGATATGTTTGACCCATCTGTAGATTTCAACCTCGTTGGAGTTGGCAATGACAAGTTCAATGAGGCTGAGGCTTGCGTTACCCAACACCAGGAATTTTTCCAAGTTAGTATGACTCCTGAGCAGGTAGAGTTCCAGGGGCATGATCAAAGATTCTCTGGTATGACGGCTTCATGGTACTGCCAGTCCAAAGTGGCCCTAAGAACAACATAAAAAGCCCAGAGAGGAGCTCTTGGTAGAGTAGTTGCTGCCAGGATGCCCTTATGTCACATAAGCTGACTGTGTTTTTTAGTCCCCTGGCCAGTTTGCAGCTCTTGTAAATCAGAGTGCCTTTTAGGCAGTTCTGACTTCAACCAGGGAAAAGGGCCTTGTGCAGATCCTGTAAATCAGGGGTAGGCAACCTATGGCACGCATGCCAAAGGCGGCATGCAAGCTGATTTTCAGTGGCACTCACACTGCCCGGGCAGTCCAGGGGGCTCTGCCTTTTAATTTAATTTTAAATGAAGCTTCTTAAACATTTAACCTTATTTACTTTACATACAACAATAGTTTAGTTATATATTATAGACTTCTAGAAAGAGGCCTTCTAAAAACGTTAAAATGTATTACTGGCACGTGAAACCTTAAATCAGAGTGAATAAATGAAGACTCGGCACACCACTTCTGAAAGGATACCGACCCCAGCTGTAAATGAGTTTTAAGCCCCCATTGCACATGCACCTAACTTGTGCTGTGTACACGTTGACTGTAGCCAAAGATATGGCCTATGTTATTTCTAAGTTCTTATGTCCTCCTGGTTTCTAGAGGAAGCCTGTCAGCAGGCTTAAAATGAGAAAGTTTGCAGTGTGGTGTAAATATATCTAAATGTAGGCTTTTAAGTAATCTGCATAAAAACTGTTTGGATATTTTCTTCATTTGTCTGCATCTGTCTTAAAAACAAAATCCCTGTATAGCAGCTATTTCAACCTATTGAAAAGCATGCTGATGGCAGACCAGTTTCTCTGCAGACTCTTATTACCAGGTATAGGTGGTGCTGAAAGTAGTTCCTGAAATTCTCCACTAAAAAGTTACTCCGAGTTGTGACTAATCTGATGAAAAGCTTCTCTTGGGCTACTCATTCTATTTGTGAATGTTTTCCTGGTGGTAGTGATTTAGTTTGCAGAATGCACTTAATGAGGCTGTAAGTGACTCATTCAATTTTCATCATGTTTTACAAGGATAAGTTGGGTGTTAGGGCTGCATTCGAAATGGTTTCTGAAGGTGATGATGAAATGTGTCTTAATGAGCCAATCATCTTGCCAACATTTGTCCTGGGCTTGCATGTGCTCATCCCTCCACAAGTTCAATATCAATATGTCCTGTTTTTCTTCTTTTCTTTTTTTAAATATGGAGTGGTCTAAAGGTTCCACAGAGCTTTGTTCCTTCTGACATTAACTCATAGAGCTTTGCTACATGACCAAGAAGTCCATTTCTAAATGGCTCTGATTGCCACTCTCACTCCTATGGTCTGCTGGGCCTGTTGCTCAAAGGTCATTCAGAGGAGAGGCTTTGGCTTCAACCTCATTTGTTTTGGTACAGAGGGTTTCAAAGCAGCTGTACAGGCTCCTCCCACATTTCCAAAACAATACTGCTTGGATTTGGAATCCAGAGAGAAATCTGGTTTAATTTTTGGGGGAACTGCAGAACCCAATTTCTAACTAGGTTTATCCAAATGTTCCTGCCCCTTGAGTTTTCTATTTGGGGAATCTCTCTACTTGAGAGTCATATTGTAAAAACTTTCCATGGAGGTGTTTTACTCCCCCCAAACATAGGAAATTTTCAGAAGTGTCATCTACTGGGGGGAGCTTCAGTTTGAGTGCCACCAAGTTTGAGATAATTCTGGGATTTTAGGCTAGGCACCCCAAATCAGGACACTTTTGAAAATTTTAATCATGGCTTACTGGAGGTATGTTATCCCTTCATAGTAATTTTTTTAAAAAGCTCTTAGTTCATATGGTTTTAGGCATGCTGGGTTAATACAATTACTACTTCTGCCTATTGCAGTTTATGACATTTTAAGAGACTGGAGTAAAAAAAATTTGCTTATAATTTTTGTTCTCTGAACATTCAATTAGCACTGTACTCCTTTTACACCATCATATTACCAAATAACAGCACTAAGCAAACCCTAATGGTAGCTTAATTATTAATACATCAGTCTTCCCTACCTTGTGTTAAATGATTTTCTAAAGCGGTCTTATAGAAATGTGTTTTATTCTCAAGATTTGATACCTCATTTGCAATCAAATTCTGTCTCCATTTTGCTTCTTCCATTACATGTAAACTGATACATGGACATTTGTCTTCACAAGTTATTTCATGTGACGCAAGCACATTTGGAAATTCTCCATACATATTTCAGGCTAATACTTAAGCCACTATATTGGATTTGAACTTCTGTTTCTTAAAGAGCTCCTTCAGCTGTTGTTCAGTTGTTGCTTCTTTCTGCTGCATCAGCTCTGCAGCTCCTTTGGTCACTCCCCAGTTATCTGGTTTTGACATTGAAGGACAGTATGGCCTGCCTGAAGCAGGCAACAGATTCTCCCAGTACTCTTTTCTTGCCCTAAATAAAAGAAAAATGTTTAATATTTTTAATGACGGAGTCTGAGGAAATGTTACAACAGTCTAAACTATTTTAATAACTAGATCAAAATAGTCAGTGGATTTAATTAATTTGCATAAAATTTAGCTCAATAGGAGGTCTGGATAGAGAAAGATTTATGAATTTTTTTTTTTTTTTTTTATAAACACAGCCAAAGTGCCTTCCATTCTTTTAAAGCAACATTTTAAGCCACTCACCAAATAGGTATCATGATAGTCTATATTAAATCTATCTTAAAAGTTGCTATGAATTACTTTCATGTTAATCCAAACCAAAACATATTACAATTCCTTCATTTTAAGGGGCCTCTCTAGTTATACGTTCCCAAAACCAATACAGATGCATTGAATTGTATTAAATACCAACAAATGGGGAAGGGGGGGGTGTAAATGGGGAGAGGGGAGTATAAATGTCAAGACCAATTCTGGTCAAAGTAGTCTGTGAAGACCCATTGGGCTAACAAATTAAAGATCATTAGCGTAAGAATGTAATTCTTTTAACATGCTATAAGGCAGTTGTGACATTTCACTCCATATTCTTTATGAAAATATGCTTATGATATGACATAACTGAGATGTACTTTATGCAAGATGGGTCTTGTAAGATATCATTGGAAAGGTTATAATTTATTGAATGTGATTATCCAATGTGTATGTCTGTATCGTTTCTGTATCTGAAGTTAGGAATATTGACCATGTATTTGTATTTCAACTATGCTACTTTGGGTGATGCCCACTGTTAACATTTCAGGTACAACAATGGAAAAGCCAGACAGGGCGGATGGCCCATCAGCGAGGACACTGGACTATGAAAAGGCTTGGCCTTCCTGCGGATGCTCCTACCATGACTCATGGACGCTGTGATACTATAGAGTCAGGTGGTCGTGTCACCGGATACTAACATTATCTGGGACTTCTTTTAACTTTCCACTGGAAGGGAAGGGGAGTCAAGTTTGGGAAACAAAGGATTCCCGCCTTATGTAAATCCTATTTAAGGGTGGGGAGGAAGGCAAATGGGACTCCTACTCTCCATGGCCAGTCTGCCCAAGAAGAAAGATTGCTAAAGCCACCTGAAGGCAAGGCAAGGGGGGAGTCCAGACTGACACAGGGGTCCAGTCTGAAAAGAAATATAACTGGAACTCTGAACCACAGAAACTTTACAACCTGCCTAAAACAACATTTAGGGTAAGAAATTACATTTTGTAACCTGTTTCTTAAGTATATTGAGTTTAACTTGCATATTTTGCTTTATTTGGTCAGTAACCTGCTTTGTTCTGTCTGTTATCTCTTATATTCACTTAAAATTCACTTTATTAACTAAAAAAATCTTATTGCTTGTTTATAATATAACCAAGTTTATGTAATTTCTAACTGGGAGGACAAGAAGTTGTGCATATCTCCCTCCACACTGAGGGAGGGGGCGAATTTCATAAAACCTTAGGGTTTGTACCCCTTAAAGGGAGTGAGCACCAGAGTGTTGGGGAGAGTCCCTAAGGCTGAATCTTTCCAGAGCGTAGCTCGGTCTCTCTGTGTAGCTGGGTCTGGCCCTGCCTGTGTGCTTGGTTGGAAGAGACTTGTGAGCCTAAACCAGCAAGGCCAGGTAAAGGGGACCCAGTCTGGCAGAATAAGCTGATTGAACAGGGGAGGCTCAGTTAAACCCCAGCACATCAGGTGGTATCCTAGAAGGGGGATCCAACCCATCACAGCAGTCATTTAAGTTTGTAAAAATTCTGAATGTCAAGTGTGTAGCAGTCTTCAAGGTAATATGGGACTAATACCCCTCCCCCCCATATCTATTTGTACTGGTGGAAAGGAGCAAGAAATGGAAGAGCAGCACATGCATTTATTATGTTTTCTCCATTATGGAGTTAGTATAATACCTTATACTACTTGTACTTAAGAGCCATTAGTGTCCACATTTTGTCCACATGACCACATTTTGTTTTAGCCTACAGATGGCTAGAAGAGGTTCCTGGGTTTTAACTAATGGCTACCAACTAATTAGTCTGATCTTAGGTCAGCGTACAGGACTAAGCTTCTTGGGGCAGGGACCACGTCTCCCTTCGAACATTATACAAGAGGGACATTTAAAAAAAAAAAAAAAAAAGTGTCCATGTCATAGTATTATATTACAAATATAGGTCTTAGTCTTGAAAGACAGTGCCCACAACTCACTTCAACTTCAGTGGGAATTTTTGGATTACACTGAGGGCAAGGTATCATTCTCAGGACCTGTTAGAATCAGGCTCTCATCCTAAGCATGGTTTAAACAACCTGGGGTAAAATACTGACCCCACTGAAGATAGTGGGGCCAGGATTTCACCCCTAGAGATTAGACTTGAAGTTTCAAAAGTTATGCTAATTCACATACATGTTCCAAGTTTCTCTGAAAGTTCCATAATCAAGCCATTTCACTGTTTGAGACAACACAGACCACTGTATGGAGCATATTTAATGTGCCATTTAAGATAAGTACTATAGATAATATACATACCTTGCTCTGACCCAAGGTTTGGTATGCATGCTCAAATCACTACCCCAGCTACCATGTTTCTCAGAAGCCAGGGGCAAAAATCCTCTTTCAGGGGCCAGCTCCTCAGCTATTGCTCTGATGTGATAAGGCTCAAATCCACAGCAGCCTCCAATGTATCGAATCCCTAGGTTATAGGCCTCTCTCGCATATTTTTGAACATCCCATCTGGTGACAATTCTTGGCTCCAGAGCTACAATGATATGCACCAGCTTTAACTGCAATAATACTTAGTTTTAGCAGATATTTAGTAAAATCGCTTTACATTTTCAGCTACAGTTAATTTCGCAAATGTGCAAAGTACAATGTCACAGGCATGACTGGGCTATTGCAGTAAAGATTTAAACACTGTTAACCAGGCTAGACACTACTGATGCAATATTTCATTACATTTTAGCTTTTAGGTGTTGCAATGCTCCTCTGTTGCATACTTGCCAGAAGTTTCCTTGTTCCAGAGGGATAGGGCCTGCCAAATTCTAATCTGACAAAGCCCTAAATCAAATGCCAGCTACTAGGTGGGTATTTAAGTGTAAATCAGAGAGGTCACACTTAAAATACAGGCTTTATTCATATGATCGTTACTGAAAAATGCCAGTACCACTTAAAATAATATAAATGTTTAACTCTACTCAGCTTATGTATGTGGAGTAATACCATCTCAGTGCTTTAAGGAACCCAGTGTTAATCCCCACACTTCAGAAAAAATATCAACAAATGACCACTTTGTGCCTGGGGAAACAGACTTCATTACTTTAATCTACTATATCAAAAGGCTATCAACTCACCTGCAACTGGGTGAAACACACCAGTAGCCCCTTGAACTTTTCTCACCTGCTTTTTGAGTATGAGCTAGCGAAAAGCAGATGTGGCCAGCTGCTCCGTCAGGTAACAGGCCCAATAGACTTTCAATTCCACCTCTCACATAGCAGACTACCTCTATCCTACCCTTTGTTCCCTCTGCTGCTGCTTGAGTCCAAGTGATGACAGCTATGCTTCCCTCGTCCCCCAACCATAAATTACTTGCAGGGGATCAGAAGGGCTGCATTGAGCCAATGTAGCACTGCCTCTTCCTCTGCAGCAGGCACTATGTGCAGGTGACTTAGAAGAGGGGTAAGCTCTCTCTTGTTGTTGCAGAGCTGGTGAGTGGAGTAGCAAACCCATAGGGTTGAGAAGAGACTTTGGGAAGGGGGAGAGATACAATAGGAAGAATGAACCAACACAGGAAAGGACAAAAGTGAACAGAGAAATGGGGGAGGGGAGAGGAAAGCCGGAGGCAGGAAAACCAAGAGGGAATGACTGGGGAGATGGGAGAAGAGTCAAGACTTAAAGAACAGAAGAGCAAATCCTGCAAATCCCAAAAGGGCCCTGTGGCCGCTGAAATCTGTGTGGTGCTGCTGCATGAAAGTGACAGGCTGGTTTTCAGGAGGCTGCACAGGGAGCATGAACCCCCTTACTGGGGCAGGAGACCCATGGGAAGGTACTAGAGCAGGCTTCTGCTCCACAGCAAGGAGGCAGGATTCCCTTCTCCACTTCCTCTTGCAGAAATCCACAGCATCCAAGCAAATTCCTCAGGGTGGATGCTGCTCCAGATACCACAGGAGGTTAAGAAAGGCATATTCAGAGAATGAAAAACTGTTCTTGAAAGAATAAAACAAATATTTAAAGAGGGAGAATAATCAGTCTTGGGAAGAGTGGACATTGGGAAAAGTAGGACGAGATGCTTCACTACATGAAAAAGAAAATAGTAAGTGAAATCCAAGGGGTGTTTATTAAACAAATACTCAGATTTGTGCCTAGTTCTGTAGAGTGCACCAGGGAGAGTGGAAGTGAAAGCACAAGGGGCCTCAGAGTACACCAATGCCTTGTATCTTGGTGTATCAGTGCAAAGATAATACAAAATGGGTGTAAAGTATCAACAGACCAGAATACAGAATTTTGTACCCGCTTTGCCCCAGTGTTAATGACTCTACAAAATGCAGGGCAAGAGTAACCTGAGCCCAGAGAATTTTCTCACCTCTCCCTCCTCTCCTGCAATTCTTGCCACAATCAGTCCTATGCTCAGTTTGCATGATGAGTACCAACTTAGTGCCAGCTACGGCACTAACCTCTCTAAAAGGAATGGGCTAAGAAGAGTCATATCACTAGACTTTGGCCTGCATGTTTTCAACCTCCATCCTTCCCTACAAGTGGCAGTTGTAGAAGGATGCAACAATTGCCACATTCTACATCACACTCCTCTCAGATCCACTGACTCAGACACAGTACATCTAAGAGCTTGCCACTGGGGCCATGTACTAAGCGCACGGGAAGGTATTTCTCTTGTTTTATAGAAAGTTGGTTTTATTTAGCTTTTTTAATGTGTGGTTTAATAATGGTTTGGCCATTTATAGTATTAAAAGAAAGACTGAATTTCCCCCCAGCTGAAATGAGGTTACACCACTACCTGGACCTAACCCTCTTTAGACATCATTGCACCCTCTTCTTTTGAGAAGTAGTTGGATAGGACTTCACTGACCTGACTTTTAGATTTGTAGAGAGGAGAAACTTTAGCTCTGCCAATATGCCAACATTTGTAAGCAATTAAAAGGGACACAGAGGGAAAAACAGGGACATGCAACTTTTAATCCTTTAGGGAGACAGAATGGAAAAATTGGAAAAGACTGTTCTTAAAGAAGGATAAATACTGTGGCAAACAGCAGAGCAGATGCCAACTACAGCATAGCTGACATACTCTTAGAAATTGAGACCTTGCTGGCTGGAACAGGAATAATGCACATTTCAGGCATCTAAACACTTCCTGTATAACGTCCTGTTTGTCGGCAAAGGTGGGATACTACAGCAGACAGTCTACATTAATAATCTACCATACAAACCATTTGCAATCAAATGAGTAATTGCTCTTTTTAGGTAGCAAAGGCATTCACTGTAAACTGAAACATGAAATCAATTTCTGAAAAAATAAATCTTATATACTACACATTGTTTATAATTAATAAGCCAATAACCATAATAATCATGGCAACAAATCCTTCACTGACTTCATTGGATTACAACTAGTGCATTTGTTTCTGCTAGTGCACTTGAAGTCAGAGGAGTTATACCCAGGGATGAATTTTGCTCAATGAGTTCCCAAGATCCTGGTTAAGCTTCCTAGAGTAATATGTTTTCAGAACCCAGAGAGATTAAGGCAGTGGTCTTGAAACTTTTTCCATCGCATCCCCCTTACCCATACTGGAACCTGTCTGTGTCCCCCCATGAACCAGGCTCCGGAGCCGGGGCCGGAAGCAGAGCTGCAGCTGGGAGCAGAGGCCGGGGCTGTGGCTGGGAGCAGGGCCATGGCAATAGCCTGCAGCTGTGGCTCAGGGCAGGACCAGAGCAGAGCTGGGGGCAGAGCAGGGCTCTCTCTCCACCTCCCATGGGGGCTGTCCCATGTCCCCCATGCTTCCCCAAACATTCCTATGTGCCCTGTAAGGGGGCATGCCCCACAATTTGGGGACCACTGGACTAAGGCCTGGTTTACACTAGAAAATTAAGTCCACTAAACTACACTCCGGTATGAAAAATCTATACCCCATAGCAGCAAAGTTAAACTGATCTAACCTCCTGTGTGGATAACACTAGGTCAATAGAAGAATTCTTACATTGATCTAGCTACTGCCTCTTGGGGAGGTGGATTACCGATGCTGATGGGAGAACCCTACCCATTGGTGTAAGTAGTGCCTACATTGAAGCACTGGAATGGTGCTGGTATAGTATTTCAGTGTAGACAAGCCCTAAGTTACATCCTAATGAATAGCTCATGCTTTGTCCCTTATTCCTCTAGGCTAGGTAAAGAGAGGAGATAAGATTGTCCTGGAAACTCATTGCTAGACAAACTAAGGATCTGATCGGCTTACTGCCAGCTCTAATGAACCTCTCTTGAAAGTAAAGGAAAGACATTTTAAAATACTACTTGAAAATCTAGACATTTCTAGCTAGACTAGGATTTTTTGACGCTTATGTCGTTTTCTTTCAAGATAGCTTTTGTTTTCTGGCTCCACAGTGTGTGTGGGGATCACACACACACACACACACACGCTTATTTTACCAAGCTTTGCTGTTCCCTACTTGAGAATACTAGCGATTAATTCATCTTCAAACTCCCAATACTTTCCTGTATCTTCCACTGGAAAATCCCAACACACATCCACCCCACTCCTCTAGCCTCATTTAAACCAGTTAAAGCACTGAACCTTATACCAGTGTGACAATGATACAATGCATACCCACTAACAACCCCATTTTGGGTACACATTGTACACTACAGCCCTAGGCATTGCTAGCTTGTGGATTGTAGTCGTGTCCCCCCCCCCCCACCCCCAAATGCCTGACAATTTCACAGGAAAGCATTTGAGGAACACTTTATATAGTGGGGGCTGAGAGCCATTGAACCAAACTGTCAACCCTGTAGAAGATGGAAACCACTTCAAGCTAGGGGGTGTGGCAGCACCCCCAGCACTCCTTCTTCCAGCACCTATGATTTGAGGTCTGTGATATATAGAGTATTTGCTCTCGTTCACCTGTTCGGATTGTTCCAAAGGATGCTTTGAGTGGCTCTGTCCTGCACATGGATCTATGTATGTGCCATAAGGGACAGATGCTATGTCCCCTACACTCATTCTCAATGCAGCTACCATAGTGGAAAGTTACCAACCCCTCTCCTACTGAGCAGCTGCCAATCCACTTTAGCCTTGGACTCCAAGGCATTGTTACATGGAAGAGATAAGGAGTTCAAAATACATGAATGAAAACAAAGATTTTCAGCAAATTTTTATAAGTTTACTTAAATAGTTTTCCAGCAGAAGTAAAAGCTCCCTCCCCTCATATATATCCCTATAGGAGCCAGAGATGGGAATAGTCCAGGCCTAGGTCTGGAGGGAGGCCATCCCTTCATAAAGCCAAGCAAACTTCCTCCCAGCCCTGTCTCTCCCTCCCTCAGACAATTTAGTTGGGTTGTTGTGGTACATAGATGTCCCTGCTTTAAGTGACCAGAGTGGAATAGAGGAATGACTGGGTAGTGGAGCACCATAGTGATGTATTTGCAGCAGAATAGCCTGCTGCACACCCTATCACTAATGAGCTTTCCTGTGTTCAGATCTCAGGAGAGCAGGAAATGCCCTGTCTGTCTGGGTACTGTCCCAGAAGCAATCCCCAATGAAGTAAGTACATGCCACAGAGAGTGTCTGTGTCAAAGTGTCTGCTAGTCACCCTTTGACTTTCCTCTTGCAGGTGAATTTCCTTGAGGCAAAAGAAGAAAATTTAAATTGTTATATAAATGTTTAATTTTTTTATTCTATTTTCACTTCCTTTGCTCAGAGGTTGGGGTGACAGGTGAGTAGCCACAGAGGGGGGACCAGGCAGAGCAGATCCAACTAAGTGCCAGCTTGGGTACTCTCAACCCCAGAGGCAGCCTGTATGTGAGTGGTCTGATAGCTGCCAGCTATTCCCAGATATGTTAAGTGAATAATGTTGCAGCCTAATTAAACCACATCCATTGCATCCTGTTTTTCTTCTTGCAGGTCAGACGATGACAGTAGCTCATGCATCTCTCCCATATCCCTCTGATTCTAGCTAAATACGAAGAGAGAGTGTTGTTGTTTCCATCTTTTTATTATGTGAATAGTAGCTGCATCTGTTTTCAAGGGACGTATTAATTAGCTGCCATTTAAAATAATTGTAGTTTGAAATCTTTCTGCTACTGTATTAAATTCAGTACTAGTGGTAACTTTTCTGTATCTAAGAAACAACAGCCTGAGCCATCACAGCTGTCAGTGAAAGGTAGGCAACAGAATTTGGAGACTGCACTAGGGGGACTAACTGCATTATTGCAACTGCAACACCAGCACTTGCTGCAATGGTGCTGAGTGACAGTGGTGGATGACATACAGATGTATTAAGCACTTGTGGGGTTATCAGCACTTGACCGTAGACACATGCTGTGTTAAAGGTGTAGCAGGGGCTTGCAGAAGTGCAAGCACGTCCACAATACACTAATATCGACAAGGCTGCTGCAGCAATTCCTCCTGCACAGCCGCTTTCCACCTGCCCAGAGTTTCTTGATCCTTGTGGCTGAAGCTTCTGGACAGGCTCTGAATTCTTTTCTGCTACAAGGAATGATTTTATGTTGAGTATCTGTTAGATTTGAATTAAAAAATAGTATTTGATGTGATAGACACCATGTGTTCGATATGCTGCTTTTAGCATTCAGGGAATTACTATCGTAAGTACCTGATTTTTTTTTTTTAAACCAACAAATTCAGAATAAGTGAAAGAACTTCCACTCACAGCAATCCTTAGATGAGTCCCCATTCATAAATATAACAGGCCCTATAGCAAGGAATCAGTGAAGAACATTTTGTTTAAGATTGCTTGTCCCAAAGCAAGAGGATCTGCCACAAGCTGGTAGGCCTATCTAGGAGAGGCATGAATAAGTCTAGTGCTGAACCAGCTACTTTTAAGAATAACTGATTTAAATGCAGACAAAGCTTTTGAGGACATTCCTCCTATTCCATTAAAGTTCTTGTTCTGCCCTCAGCACCCTACTATTCAAGCATCTTCCAGAAGTACATTAAGTGACTTGATCAACTTCTCCTGTCCTCTCCCCACATGAAAAAAGCAGCATGGGGTTCTCTTTCATAAGCTATATGCACACTATGTTATGCTTTTGTATTAGCAAATGCAAGGTCACAGCGTTATGCCTTGCACTTTGAATGAAAACAGGGGGAGGTTTGTGCTGGTTCTTGGAGTATACGCAAGTTTGTTCCTGAATCTTGGACCAGCTCCTACAAAAGCTCTATCTCCTGCACAAATAAACTTTGCTCCTGAGGCACAATGGAGTTGTCTAGTGCAACGATAAAGATAATGGCTATACTTCTTGTTCTAGAGCTTTGGGCTGTTTTATAGCTAACCTGAGCCCAGACCATTGAGCACCTTGAAGGTAAGTGCAGGGACCTTGCATTAGGCATATTTTGGAAAGCCATTGTAGTGAGTAGGAGACAGGCACATCAGACCTGCAATAGTCTCCTCAGCAACATGGGCTAAGAGCTTCCTTCCACCTCTCCAGAGTTCCTTGGAAGATTGGGTTTTTTGGCTGAAAGGATTAACAAGGTGTAGATACACAGTGGTACCGAAAGACAAATAGGAAACTATTGCTAAAGCTGTACAAATCCAAACAGCAAAAGCAGATTTCAACCTTAATCCAATAGCCAGTGAAAGACTCAGTAGCTTCAATATCAGGTTAAGATACCTGAAATGAAACTAGGACATGTAACAGGTCAAATTCAGACCTAGATTAGAAAACGGACTTCACTGGTATCCATTCAATTATACCAGAGTTCAATTTAGCCCCTTTATGCAGGCTCTTGGCCAGAGAGTAAGCAGTGAGAGGGGAGAATGTTGGTTCTAATCTATGGTACTGGGAATATACTAGCAGATGTCCAATTCTGGGCACAACACATTAGGAAGGATGTAGACAAATTGGAGAGAGTCCAGAGGAGAGCAGCAAAGTGAGAAAAGGTTTAGAAAACCTTAAAAATGAAGACTGGGGGGGGGGGGGGGAAAAGGGAGGGAGGGGAAAGAGACTTGATAAGTCTTCAAATAAGTTAAGGGCTGTTATAAAAAGAGGACTCTGATCAATTGTTCTCCATGTCCACTGGAAATAGAACAAAAAGTAGTGGGCTTAGTCTGCAGCAAGGGAGATTTAGGTTAGACATTAGGAAAAACTTTCTAACTATAAGGGTAGTTAAGCTCTAAAATAGGCTCCCAAGGGAGACTGAAATCATCATCATCATAATCATCAGAGGAGGAGGAGGTTAAGAACAGGTTGGACAAACATCTGCCAGGGATTACTTGGTCCTGCCTCAGTACAGGGGACTGGATTTGAGGACTTTGAGATTCCTTCCAGCCCGACAGTTCTATGATTCTAAAATTCATTTTGGTTAATAGCAACTGCTCTGACTTTCCTTGATTTGAAATTCTGCACAGGTAGTGTACGGACTGATGCCACTGCATGCACGGATACCACTGCAGCTTTATCTTTACTAAAAATCACCAATTTAAAAAATGGTCTACGTCTTACCAAAAGGAAATTCTGGAAGATCAATAAAGCCCTGCTTCCCACAGTCAGGGGTATGGAAAGCAAGTGGCTGAGACATCAGGTGTGCTTTCAGTTTAGCAGCCTCCAAGCCCTCTTTCATGAGCTTCACAGTTCTCAGGCAAGTCTCTGGATCAAAATGGCAGTTCACTCCAACAATAGAAGCACCTGTGAAAAAGACAACTTTCCAGTTATACTGCTTTCCAGGAACTGGGCAATGACTTAATAGCAATTAAAATTTTTAGCCAGAGTGAGGTTGAATGCTTTGCTTCCAAACACTACCAGTACGACCACAAGCCAATCAGAGCAAAATCAAGTCGCAAGACAGGAGATTGAGACAATCTCTTAAAATCTTGCATGGTTTCCCTCCCATTATTTAATGGGAAAGCTGTCTTTTCTGTATCTGACCCATACTGCATTCATTTCCCTCGTCTCCGGTTTTTCCCTCCAACTCATACCATCACCAGTGTTATCACGTGCCCCATCCCCTTTTCCAGCACCAACATCCAGTGGCTTTAGCCCACCTTTTTGCCCTCTGTGATCCTGGGACTGCTTCAGCAGCCCAAGTAGAGCAGTTTTAGGACTACTCAACTTTATGCCAGTTGCTTATGGCTCAGTGATCTGTTCTAGCAGCTACGGATTACCAAAGCATAGAGACTACCTGGCTATACCCCCCTTTTTGCAAGATGAATCTTGAGATGTAGAGATTATAAGGCAGGAAAGCAACCTGGTTACATTTATTAATTATAACCACTAACCTACCTAGTTGAGATGTGTACTTTTATGTTCCTTGTGTAGGTGCCTCAGTTCGTCTCATACTCCTAAAAATATATATTTTTAAGGAATATGGGGGAGGAACTTTCTTACCAGCCTTTACCAGTTGGACAGCACATTCTCCAGGTGGTACACCATGCAAGTCTCCCTCTGGACCAATGCACATGGTAGCTGCGATTGGCTTCCCAGATTCTTTTAAGGTTTCAACAGCCCATGCAGCTTCTTCAATATGTTCAAAATACTGAAAGAAAGTAAATCTAATCTATTTTCTTGTGTGTGAGGACCCAGTCTAAGTGTTACACACTCCTTAATCTCTACCCCTCCCACGCAGGTAGATCTCAGGGCCTGAGTCTCCTCTTATTTACATTGGTGTAACTGTTGACTCCAGTAGTTACTCCTGATTTACACTGCTATAAAGATGAATAGAATCAGACCCTCAGCCTCAGTCACTGGGATTTAGATTATGTTTGTACAATTTGTTCTCTGTAAACGGCTGCGCATAGCACCCCAGAGAAAGAACTATGCCTCCGAGGCTTGATTCCTTCCCTATTCCCCCTCTTGCTCCAAGTGTGTGGTCATTTGCTATTGTTTAGTGCCAGAAGCAGATTATTAACCCTCCTATCTCACCAGCTCTGCTGTTCTCTGCCCATTCCTTGTCTCCTTCACTCCCACTTGCCTGCATGGCCCCTGCTTACCCTTCCACATCTGCAGTGGAGATGTGGGGAGACCACACTGGAGCAGAGAGAGGAGAAAGGCGTTATGCCTCCTTATGCTCCTGTGTGGCCACAATCTGGCCCTGAATAATCACAAAGATCCCAATTCCACAAGGAATACCAAGAACTGTTATCAGCATCATTTGAAGGATTACAGGCCAAATACTGATGAACATCTTCCACTTCAATTGAAGTCAACAGGACTGGGAAGTGCTTAGTACCTCTCTGGATTTAGCTGCAAATGAAGACAAATGGCTCAATTTTCTATTCTCCCTTGTTCTATAGCCCCTTTACACCAGTCTGGCAGCATAAAGGAGCTGTTAAGATAGCAGGCCTGCCCAGCAGGGAATGTTGCTGATATAGGGTCTTCCCCAGATGGACAAAACTGACAGTCAGTTCCACATCATCTCCCTCAGAGGATGTGCTGGAATGTGGCCAGGGGAATGGGACCATGCCTGGAGCATTGCTGCATCCAGCTATTATCAAGGGTCATGGGCAGCAGAGTGCAAGTTAGAACAGTGTTAAAGTTCCTCTAATTTAGGATGGTAGTGGAGAAAGCACCTGGATTATGGGGAGGTGCAAAAATGTGGAGTGGAGCCCCATCACCCTCCCCTTTCATTCCTGCACAAACCAGAACAGAGATTTGGGGCTAGGGTCTCGGCTGCACTCTACACTGCAACATCTACCAGTATTGTATTTGGAAAAATATATCCGCTACTATTTGCATAAGAGCACAGTAGCAAATTTTAAAGGAGACTAAAGACTTCAAAACTGACTAAAGACTTCAATTCTAAGGAAATGTGATCAGCTGGCAAATTGCATCAACTGAAGGCCCTTTGTTTCTTTACAGTTGGATTTACCTCTGCAATTAAGAAGTCCACATTCTTTTTGGCAAAGACATCCATCTGCTTTCGAAAAATTGCTTTAACCTCAGCTTCATCCCTGCCACTCAGGTATGATGGTGTCTGACTGACTCCTCCAGCTACCAAAGCATCTCCTCCTTTAGCCACTTCCTTTGCAATGTCACAAGCAGCTTCATTCACTGCCTGGCTCTGAAATATGAGAACAGACTACATCAATACTGATTTATTACAGAGATGCCTGCATTTCAGAAGAAAAATGAGTCTTAGGAACCATAATCAGTTTCATGTTTAAAATTTCAAATTAGTTTTAGAAATAGACTTTGCTTCATTAAAACATTTCAAAGTACCACATAATGTCACACCATCTGAAAGTTGTCATAATATGAAGACATTATTTTACTAACATGCTACTAAAACAATTTAAAGGTCAACATATCATGTCCTTCAAGTTAGCTAATAGGGCACATAACTATCTTACACTGCCATCTGACACTAACATTATCGTGATTGATGCCTATGGTGGTGTGTTGTTGTAACAACATTTTGCTTTTATTTATAGTAGCATCTTGCATTTGCAAACTATTTTGCAAATATTTTTGATTAATCTCACAATTATACATTAATTTTGATAATTCTGAATATTCATCAAAAATACAAGATGGTTTTGGGATAAGCTGCATTACTAGAGAGTACCAAGTCTATCTGGTTTCTCACACTTCACCATGGATCATTAAGAAGTCTGTTGGTTAACCTGTTGTACTGGGTACCTGACTGGTTACTCACCAGTTATCACAGTATGGATATTTAAAGGTTAGTTTTTTGGTAAGTGAACTGTATATAAAAAGACAACATATTTCCAAGAGATTTTATCATACTAAGTTTTTTGGATCCCTCATAGTCAAGCCATAATTAAATTTAATTAGTATGTATACAACAATCCTCCATCAAGATATTTTATATACCCCATATAAAGATCCTCCTATGAATTTTCTGCTTATAAAATAATGCTTATATAAGCAAATATTTGGTTTTAAACAGATTCTTCTTTACAGTTCAAAAGACCACCTATGGGGCCTAATATGGATATGTTTATATATTTTTGGATTTCTATGAAAGAATGAATGTTTATAAATTGAGAAGTGTTGATTGTCTGTGGTTGTCATATCATAATTTGGAAACTCAAATTACTAAACTGGATCTTGTACATACATCTGTGAAGATCAAAAGACATTTTAACCAGAGTAGCATTAATTATCCCATTGTAAAGATAATAAATCAACAAATTTAAATATATGGGTATATAAAGGAAAATAGATATCAGTACTTAAGATTGATTAATCAATGTAGACTGAAAGCCAAGTTCCCTATACACTTAAGTTAGCAGTGCTAAGAGAATTTATGAAAACAGATTAAACAGGGAAAAAATAATAATTTGTTTAAAAGGTCATGATTTGGGATTGATAGAACAAACAGCAAGGTTCTCCCTATAGATATGGAAGCATGTCCAATCAACAAAAACAGGGATTTAAATAAAAACAAAAACCTAAAGCATTCGTCCTCTTTATGCAAACTCAATCACCTCACTCTGAATGAATTAATAAAAACATAGGTAAATATGGCACAATGTTAATGGGGATAGAAGAATTTAAGAAAAAATGTTTATAGTAATGTTAGAAATAAAGTCATTTGAATGCATTCTGATCACAGAGTAATGTATAGCCACTCTGTTTTGAGACACTCCGACATTGGGATCTTCTTGTCAAAACAATGCACAGTGCCACAATATGAGTAATGACTCAGGGCCCAGTGCTTCCTCCCTTTTGGGATATGATGAGCAACTCTTTTACATACCTACATACATTGGAAATTATTTGTATCTTCTGGGTAGAATCAGGCTCAGCATATTTATCATTAACTGGATGGAAGTATGAAGTCAGGCTGAATATAAGTTATGACAGTCTAAGTGGGCAAGACCTGATGATGTGGTATAAGAGCAGAACTAAGTATCTCATTCTGATACCCTAAAGCCACTGTGTGTGTAACCCTGATTTGTTAATTAGGCCCAAATGCTGCCCCAGCACTTAACCTGAGTAATTTCTCAGGGCATGGAGATCTCCACAGGGATGAGGGGAGGAATTTCTTCCTCTCATAGAATCCTCTCTACGTACCAAAGGCTTGAGCAGGCATGTGACCCCCTTCACAGGGAGAAGAATGAGAGGAACCACACAGTGGCAAACCCTCTATTACCAAAAGACTTGCTGTACAGGGCTCTGGCAGAGCCCTGAGCTGGAGTCCACACCCACTCTTGTACCCTAGGGGCTCACAATATCTTTCTCCTCCCCTCTGCAGCACAATCACAGTAGTTCTACTGTCAGGGCCCCTCTTCACCTAAAGAGGGGGCAAGATTTAGGACCAAAATCAATATTTTGGATGTACTGGTTATTGCTGTGTTGTAGATGATATACTCTTAGCACCTATTTATTCTTATTTATTATCCACATATTATTTTCTCTGGGATTCTTCGTAATTTCTGGGATTGGGTTGTTTCTCCAGATGCTGAAGGATTCCGTTACCACTGATCTTGCTGTTTGTGAATTCAGTCTTTAATGTAACCCATTTAAGATAAAGAACTTAGAATATTGAGTTAAGCGGAATAAAAATTTCTCCCTCTTCTCACCACTACCCACGTTTTGATTTTTTTTCCCTTTGCCGTTGTGAGCCAGAGGTCCTTCCTACCACTTCAGACTATGAAATCATAAGTCCTCCCCATTTGATTGGAATTTTTATTTCCATGCCCTTGAACATGGCTAAATTAATTCTGACAAGCTGTAAAAAGAAGTCTCTCTGTTCAAACCAGAGAAGATTATCCATTTTCCATAGATCACCATTAAAACCAGTGTTTTACTCACAGATATTTTCTCAGCTACGTAGTTGCCCCTATTTTCTAATTTATCTTCACTGGCATAAAAGGTGAATGTCTGTAAAACATTTGATCCAGCTCTGAGGAATTCCCGATGAAGTTGACGAACTGCAAGGTATTAAAAAAAGGGCAAAAAAAGTTTGATATGGTTGTTACCATTTTAGCATCTGTTTGCACAGTTACATGTTTATTGGTTAGGTTATGTTAGCTTAGAAAAGGTTCTGAATTAATGGTATTGTAAAAAAAAAAAAAAGACATCTTCTACTTAGTTTTGTAGCAGGTATAGCATCGGCAGCAAACACTGCCACCTTCTCTGTTGATTTAGCTCCTAACCTGGAGGGACAATTTATAGGGGGAAGCAGACAATTCAGTCTCCTTAGCCAGTCAAACATGCTGAGACTGTCAGTCTCCACTGCAGATCAACATCACCTTACTGATCTGTCTAATCAACCATGGAGGACCTTTTACCCTACAGTTACCCTGCCAGTAAGCTCACTCACTGAATCTTTGGCACCTTGCCTATCTTTTGCCGTAGTCTGTTCTGCAGACCTCTCAAGCTGTAGCCCCGGAATTGACATTCCTGAACGTACCCCAGAACTTGACAGCACTGCAATCAGCCATTTTGTATGTTCAACCACTGCCAGCTCAAACCCAAACATCACATAGCTAGAAATAGTTTTAGGGCCCTGAGAGGCAAAGCCATGCAGCTGCATGTTTGCAGTTTTGCTATCAGAATGAGAGGTTGGGACAGGAAGTTAAGGTTCCCTGAAAATAGAAGGAATATTTGGACAACCAACCTCGGTTTTAGGTACCTTTGACAAGTAAGTTTTATTGTTGTTCTCATTAGAAATATTTTTCTGATAAGGAAATATGAATTGTTATTGGCTGTTTCTAGGGAAATTGTTAGCCTACCAGGGAGTATTGTGAGGTATGTGCTTTGTCAGGAGAAAATTTATAAAAAGTGTAGTGAGAAAGTTTAAAGATGCTCTGAACCTACTGTGACAGCATGCTCTAATAAAAAAGTAGTTTTAGGTAAAAGCACTCTGGTTTGTATCACATATCAGACAGAGGAACTGTGTCTCCACTGATTTATTCCTGACACCACCTGGAGAGAAACAGTTAAGTTACCATTGCTTTGGATTCTGAAAACCCTGGCTAACAAAGTGTCACTTAGTAGGATTGCTTTAAGATGGTAAAGTGAAAGGGGAAAGGAAAGCAGATGTTAGCAAAAGGAAGAGGAAGTATGGAAAGAGATCAGATTAAGGGCACGTCTACACTTATGGCAGCAGTGCTGATTGAGCCATCAATACAGTGGTGTCAATTTAGCAGGTCTGGTGAAGACACACCAAGTCGATGGCAGAGGACCCTCCCAATGACTTCTGTACTCCACCTCCTTGAGAAGCATAAGGTAAGTCAGCGGGAGAGCGTTTCCCATCGACACAGTGGAGTTTAGACAGCACTGTAAGTTGACCTAAGTAACATAACTTAGATCGACTTACAGCTTTAGTGTAGACCAACCCCCTTAGATCAGTGTGAGAAAGGAAACACAGCAACTGCCCAGGAAATTAGTCAACAGTGAAGATAAGGGATCCGCTCTAGCCTGTGAAAAAAGAAAATAGTAATTGTAGCACTGTGGCCACTTATTGCTGCCTGCATGCCCCTTTTTTCTCTTTCACAGGGCTCCTTAAACTCCACACAGCTCAAAAGGAAAATTACAATATTCTCCACCTGGGGTCCAATTTATTCAGTCCCCAGGTACATACTGGCACTCCAGGCCCCAATCCCAGTTTAGTGTCTCTTTTCTTAGTTGGGGGGTTCCCAGCCCTCTTTCCCAGAGCGGGGTCAAAGTTCAATGTCTCTGCAGGAACCAGGCTTGCTCCCTACAGTGGCTTCTTCAAGCCAACTACAGCATCTCCCAGCTAACCTCCAGGCTTCCTGCCTGAAACAGCCTCTACCACTCTCCCAACCACCCTTTCTCTGCAGCTTCCTGCTGGCTTTTATATCAGAATCACTTGATTCCTCTCAGGTGGGGCTCATCTTGTAATCAGGACTGGCTTAGCCCCAAGCTCTCCAGCACACAGGCAAGCCAGCCTGTCACAGGAATAACTATCAATCTTGGAAATTAAAGGGCACAAAAGCAATATTTTATGTGAAAATGTTAGTGCACTGCCAAGCACCCTCCTCCAGAAGTGAAAGTAAGCTGGTACGCCCTGGTACAGCATACCGGCAAGAGCCGGTGCGCCATACCGGGGCGGCCCGGCTTCCCCAGGTGGCAATTTAAAGGGCCTGGGGCTCCCAGCAGCGTCTGGAGCCCCAGGCCCTTTAAATTGCCACCAGAGCCCCGCTGCTGGAGCCCTGGGGTAGCAGCAGTGGGGCTCCGGGGCTATTTAAAGGGCCGGGGCTCCCGCTGCCTCTACTGCTCTGCCCTGCCCGCTCAGGCAGGCTCCAGCAGCTATTTAAAGGGCCTGGAGCTGTAGAGACAAGAGAGCCCCAGGCCCTTTAAATAGCCCCCAGAGCCCCGATGCCGGAGTCCTGGGGTAGCAGCGGCAGCTGGGGCTTCGGTAGTGGTTTAAAGGGCCCGGGGTGGTAGCGGCGGCCAAGCCCTGGGCCCTTTAAACTGCTGCCAGAGCCCCCAGCTACCTTGGCGGGGGCACTTACCGGTATAGGGTGGGCCGGGGCTGGCTCTGACCCCGCCCATCCCCGCCCCTTCCATTTGCAGAATTTTAAAATATTGTGGGCAGGATTTTATTTATTTATTTTTTAACCTCGGGAGTATAGTGTGTATCTATATACATGGGCAAGTTTGATTCCACTCAGTAGAGGGCAGTGCTGAGCACACAAACCAGACCATTCTTATCCTGCACTCACACTCTGGAATAACCCAGGAGGCTGCTCTAACAGAACACTGCTTATACCAGCTATTACACAAGAACCAGTCAGGAACATAGCTTATTGCTCAACTTCAGAGTTCTGAAAGTTCTTCGAATCCTGCATCAAGTAGCAGTATCAAGTTTCAATCTCACATCCTTTGAACAGAGACAGTCAAAACACTCCAGGTGTGAGCAGCATTTATTTTTAATTATAATTTAAAAAAATAGGTCATTCACTCCAAACAAAGGGCCACTTCAGAATACTTCTAGGATCCACTAGTTTGTTTTTCTATCAGCCACTTTCCATGAAGGGTCATTGATACAGCTGGTCAGAAAATTGAAAATGCTTTTTACAATTTTCACAGTCCTTATAGATCCTGTTTCTGCTGTGTGACACTACTGCACACCCTCTTCTAGTGCAGTAATACTCATCATTGAAGTATGCTGGTGCCTGTGTTACAGGGTAAAATAAGTGCTGTTCTCTTGTGAGCTGATGGAAATCTTACCCTACGCTAAAACAGTTAAAACATGTTCAAGACTCACACCCTTCTGAGGGTGTGTGTGCGCACACACACATGCGTTAACTTTATTTAAAAAGTATCACAAGAATCTAGCCAACCCATCTCTGGGCTTGGCTGCTCCTAAAGTTTCTATCTTATGACAGCTGAGCTCCAGAACCTACATTGTGATAACCACAGGAGCCTTTCCCATGTCTTTTGTATCCTTCATGGGTCAACGAACTGTCAACAAGGCTGAAACAGAACTCCCTGAAGGGTTCCAACTTCTGCTAAGAGTGTGGGTCAATAAGAAAGACCACACATTCTCTTACAGCTCCTTAATAATGCTTGACTTGTTTTACCTCCCTCTCCCCACAGGCTTCAAGTGCTCTTTGCTTATGATTGTGGCAACCCAGCAGAGTGCACAGTTCACAAAAATCAAGGAACTGGTGATGCAGGTGAACCAATAAAAAAAAAAATTCATAAACATGCAAACTAGATGAATATCCCAAACAACCGGAAAAGGAATCAGCAGGATCTTAAATTTGTCAATATTTAGAGAGGAAGGATAGCTTTATGGTTTAGACACTGGCCTGAAACCTCACAATAACTGGGTTTAAGTCATCAATTGTAAGACCAGAAGGGACCATCACGATCATCTAATCTGACCTCCTACGTAACAAAGGCCAACAAATTTCACCCAGTAATTCCCAGCTGGGCTACAGACTTCCTAGGTGACTTCTGGCATGTCACAATAGCTGTGTACATTTTAAAATCTATTTGTAAAGGGGGATGTTACTTCCTTTGTCTGTCTTGTCTATTTAGATTGTAAATTCTTTAAAGGCAGGGATTGTCTCTTCCTAGGTGTATAGTGCCTAGCACAATAGACCCCATTGTGGTTGGGCCTCTAGCAACTACTGGAATCTTAACAATAATTTAAGAGTTCTTTGCAGTCATAGTTGAGGTGTATTAGCTAAAGATGTGCTGTATTTTTAAAGTTTTAAAGTACAACTCATTCAAATCATTTTTCATTTCAACCCACCATGTGGACAAAATCTGACCTCGCACATATGACCAAGCAACAGTATTAGAGATCTTGCCAGGGTTTTAGTACAGTGATACGTTTCAGAGTAGCAGCCGTGTTAGTCCGTATCCGCAAAAAGAACAGGAGTAGTTGTGGCATCTTAGAGACTAAAATTTATTTGAGCATAAGCTTAGCTTAGCTTATGCTCAAATAAATTCGTTAGTCTCTAAGATGCCACAACTACTCCTGTTCTTAGTACAGTGATAGCATTTTAAGTTGTTTACACATTTCACATTGTAGGCATTTAGGGCCCATTTCTGAACTCTCTACTCCCTACTCAGGTAACATTTCTCCCCTCTACAAAACAAAACAAACCAACCAACCAACCACAACCTTGCCCTCCCTATCTCCTTCCTCCCATGGTCTCCATTTCTTAGTCCTCATCCTCTCCTTCTCTTCCTAGGCTCCAACTTTCTTCTTCAGTTTTTTTTCCCTCCCATCCCTCTGTCCAGAGCCACCATCTCTCTTATGTGCTTTCCTTACTAGGTAGGAGGGATTTGATAGCTCTGTAGCAGTTCTCACACCAACTGGCCCAGCCAGCTGCTTCCTCTATTTTCCACACCTAATTTCTGTGTAACATTACTGTACAGGGTGGAGGAGCAAAAGTCAGCAGTGCAGAGGAGGCACCACACTGCACAGAAGAGGAAATGTTCACACTTCATATTAAGGGAATACATTTATAAATAATATATAAAGGGTTAATAAATGTAATAAGCATGTTATAGACATGAGTAATAGGTCATCAGCACATTAGTAGCAAGTGTCATAGATGGTTTTAAGCCCTGTTTAAAAGGCATTGTGAGAAGGCTTCCATATAAAGAGAGGCTCAAAGAAGATTGGAAGGATTAGAGTGAGGAGATATTAATTATTTTATAGACCTGTTATAAAGAAGGCTACTCTGGCACTCCTATTTTCTGTATTCAATTTAAGAGCACCACATTTAAAATGTATCAAAGGAAATACTTTTCTACCCATTGTAAACTGGCTTGTGGAATATGCTGCCACAGGATGTTATAAGGACTATTACGTTTCTAGAAAAGATTGCATACATAAATAGATAATAGCATCTACATTACACTTGTTATGCTATAATTTTCAATCCTCATGCTTTGAGGCAGAAGCTGATCACTTGCTAGGTCAGGAAGAAATTCCTCTTCATGGTAGAGAATTGCTCCATTAAGTGCATTTTGGGGGGGACAGAAGAAGGAGGTTACACCATCCGCTGAAGTATGTTGCATTGGCCATTGTCAGAGAGAAGATACCTAGTCTGTTCCACTTCAGCATTTCTTATGTTCTTATAGCTTTTAATTTTTTCTCATTTCACAGTGGAGTAAATCTTGAAAGTATACGAGTATAGTGGAGTATATGAAAAGATCTCTAAGCCCTTACATTCATTATTAAAAACTTCTAATTTCTTGCAGGTATTAAATAAACAAACTATCATTTTAAGTCAATACACAACTCCTAAAATAGCCCCACTACAACAAAGGTGCATGAGTCTTAAATAATCGAGCAGCTGTTTCGATACTTATTTAAAAACTTGCTAAGAATTCTAATACAAAATATGTAATTTATTATATATAATCAAAGATTTTTACATTCTCCACATGATTACAGTTTCTTGTTAAGACTGACCTGCTTCTGGGTGTTCTACTGCAGCTTCTGGAGTCCAGGGTCCAGCTTTTACATAACCTCTCTTTTCAAGAGCTATCACAAATCCTCCATCTCCAATCACAATTTCTCCAGCATCTAGACGTTCTAGAATACCCTGAATAATAAGGGAGAAAAGGTTGATGGACTGTAGCTATGTAGTTTTGTAGGCTACACACTTTTCAAGATAGGGACTCTTTCATCCTTTGTTTTTTGGAAACAGCCAAGCATAATTTGGGGGCTACTGCAATCAGAACAACAACAGCAGCAGCAGCAGCAACAACAAGTTATTGTTTCTTTAAAGCATCTTTCAGGCTTAAACAATGGCAGAAGGTTAGTTTTCAAAGAATGTAGGATTTTATTATAATAAGCATACATATAGTACCTAAGCTCCTGACTATGATCACAATTTTATTAAAAATTGAAAAATGCACCATTTCCCCCCCCCCCCCCCCAAAAATCACACATCAAGGGCCCAGTCATGCTCCCATGAAAATAAATGGTTAAAATCCCACCCATTATGGGCCCTATGTGCTCCCAAAATATTTGTTAACTATTGGAAGAGAAACACTAGTGTCCTACTTTTTTAGTAACTCATTTACTCTTCAGCTGAGATAAAGGTCACCTAGGCAATGCTGCAACACAAGTAGCTTGTGGTACAAAATGACACAACAAACGTATCATGCCACAGCTAAAAAAGCATGCCATGTAACATTTTACTGACACACATATCTGACATCTTAAAATGCTGCAATCTCATTTTAGCTTTCTGTGCAAGCTGTTTTCACTTGGTTGGATTTGCTCACACATATTTGTAAAAATCAAAGAGAACCTTGCCCATTTTGCACAGCCCAGAAGTTTAAAAAGATGCCAGGTTACAAAAAAATTCAGCTTTTTCATGTTTTGCCCCATTTCTTGTCTTGAATTGTAAGCTAGTGTAAAGAAAAAGTGAATAGTTTTCTTTTAGAATATGAATATTGGCGCAAGATAATATTGCATTGGGTTGTATCTGAAAATATTAGACGTCTCGTATTCCTCTCATTGGTTTATGTACCCAAAGACTTCTAATAAGTGGACCACAATTGCATAATATCCCTACATATTAGATTCTGCATTTGGATCTCATATTTGTTTGCATTTTATTGAAAAAACAAAAAATCAGATGTAACCAGACATTTCACAATGACTACATAGGCATGGGCCTTGGAGTTCAAAGTTTTTAGAGTTAAGGCTAGCCACATTACCCTCCATATCTACTCTTTTCAGATGGCATAATACAGTTTATTATTTTATGCAGTAGTATCTGAGCTCTGGAGGAAAATGAAAGCTTTGTGCATATACAGTTGTATGTGGTTTGAAAGCTCCTGGTAGAAGACTTTTTGCACTTTTTAGTCTCCATCCTTTGATAGATTTTCTCTTTGAGATGTGTAAAGTAAAACCTCTGTAATTAGCACTTCACTAATCCACACACCTTGTAGATTGCATATATAAAGAAGATGACCAGTTATTTCTCAGCACAGCTTTGACAGAGATCTGAGTAAGCTCTCACATTAACTTCGTTCTAAAAATTATACTGTAAGAACATTGACTTACATACTATTAGCATAAATATTTCAGACTAAAATGACATTTTCTAAATAAAGGAACAAAGTAAATTTCATAATGCAGCGTCCCTGCTATTTAAAAAAACAACAACGATTTGCTTATGTACTGTGAGCCCGATACTGCTCCAGTTAAAATCAACAATGGAAGTTTTGACATTGATTTCAACGTGAGTAGGAACAGGCCTCAACTTGCAAAATTCAGCAACTCAGAAGGCATTTCCCAGTCATTAATGTGTATTTGTGTTGTAACTCCGAAAGTTCAGAGCCTTTGTTAAGATGATTGTTTGCAAATGAATAACTGAGTGCCTAAAATGGGCCTGGCCAAGCAATCTAGAATAAATCTGCCACCTAGAACAGGAGTGAGCAAACTTTTTGGCCTGAGGACCACACCTTGGTATGGAAATTGTATGAAGGGCCAGCTGGGGCAGGGGATTGGGGTGCACGGGGGGCATGGGGACACACAGAGGAGATGAGGGCTTCAACTGGGGGTGCAGACTTTGGGTGGGGCTAGGGATGTGGGGTTTGGAGTGCAGGAGGGTGCTCCAGGCTGGGATCAAAGGATTTGGAGGGTGGTCAGGGCTGAGACAGGGGGTTGGGGCATGGGGGGAGCCTCAGGAGTGCAGGGTCCAGGTGGCACTTACCTGAAGCAGCTCCTGGAAACAGCAGCCTGCCTCCCCTCCAGAGGCGGTGCCACACTGCTCTGCATGCTGCCCCGTCCGCAGGCAGCGCCCCTGCAGCTCCTATTGGCCACGGTTCCTGGCCAATGGGATCTGCAGAGCCGGCACTTGTGGCAGGGGCAGCGTGCAAAACTCCCTGGCTGCTCCTGTTGCCAGGAGCTGCGTGGAGCTGCTGCACGCACAAAGTGGAGCAAGGCAAACCCCTGACCTCGTTCTCCGGCTGGAGCACCGGAGCGTGAAAAGCTCCCAACCCTGCTCCCCGGCAGGAGCTCGAGGGCCAGATTAAAAGGTCAGATGGGCCAGATGCAGCCCCATGGGGCCGCAGTTTTCCCACCCCTGATGTAGAAGATCATAATCTGGGTCTCTGTTTCCACGGTCTGCCAAGGAAGCTTTCACCGGGGGAGTTCACTTCAAAAGTTTAATGAAGATGGAGCGGACTGAAACTTTAAAGGGGAGGAAACATTTCAGATCACCTCATGGATTAGTTACAAGCTACTACAAAGTACCGAATACATGTTAATATGAAATATGGACACTATGTTTTAATGTGCTGAGTTAAATCAAATCATACTCTTTAATGCGAACTTGTTGGCCATTATTCTGTTAAAAATTAATTCAAGGCAGTTCTTCCTGAGAATCCTTGCTAATTGCAGAGGTAAAAAATAAACCCAAAAAAAATCACACACCACTTTTATTAAAAAAAAAAAAAATCTTTTTCCAATCCCTTTGCTGGATGAAAGCCCCACACAATCATCATGGAAAACTAACTAAGGCTTTTTAAATTTAGTCTACCTACAATTTCCTACCCAGGCTACCATGAGTGAAGTTGCACCAGTTGGTGCTAGCAATGATAGGAAATTTTAGGGATAATTGGTAGCGTAGCTACAGTTTAATTTACTGGCTATTAAGGGGAACAGTAAAAGTGCCTGTATATATAGTGTTTTATATAAAGCAAAATTGAAAAAAAAAAATTCCCTCTGATCCCTTTCATTTATAGTAATCTTAAGTGTTACTTAGAATAGTTAAAACATTTTCACACAAGTGCAATATTCCATGAACATGGTGTAATTATATGGTTTCACAGACCCTTTCATGAAGAGATATCTGGTATATGCTATTGCTCTGAAACCATCAAATTTTGTTTAGATATTGTTCAAATGTTTGGTCAATGGATTGTAACCTGTTACCATCAATCTAAGTATATTTCTTCAACTAACTGACTGTACAAAGGCTCTCTTATCTGTGTACCCTCACAAAAACTATAGGGATTTAGTCATATAAATATATGGAGGAGTAACTTTAATCTTGTACAATTACAAGGAAGCTAGGGATAGAAATCCTATCTGATTAAGAATTGTGCATATGGTATTTTAATAACGACTTAATATACAGCACTCCTAGAATTTTAAAGAATAATGAATACTGTTCATCCAGCATATCAAATAATATAAAACAACAAATTATTCAAATTTATTCCTGGTAAGAACTCAGAGGTGGCTTCATTTCCTCACTCATTTAATCAAGCCATTACATTCTAAATATGAATGTTGCAGCATAAAGTTATATAAGAGAATAATTTAATAGCTCAATGGATACATTTATGATCATGGGATTATATTTTGCTTCTGTTAACTCTTCAACTTTTCACTGTAGCTACCTATTTGTAGAAATATTTATATATTTACCTTTTGATTTAAAAACAACAATCAGACGGTTGTAAAAGTTTTTAAAAAGGTAAAGTCCTAGGTCAGTAGTTTTCAACCTGTGGACCACGGACCCCCGGGGGTCTGCAGACTAAGTCTAAGATTTCCAAAGGGGTGCCACCCACATTTGAAATTTTGTAGAGGTTTGCAAATGAAAAAATGTTGAAGACCACTGTCCTAGGAAAGAGCAGGACTGCAAATTCTGTTACTAAATGTGACAACACCTATTGAACCTGCCAACTATAGAAACTGCTTCTGGGCCTCAAATTGTCTGAAATCAGCTGATGCACCCGATGAAGTGGATTTAGTCCCGGAAAGTTTATGATCAAATAAATTTGTTAATCTCTAAATTGCCACAAAGTACTCCTCTTTGTTTTTTGCTGATACAGACTAACAAGGCAACCCCTCTGAAACCTGCCTGAAATCAGGCACTCTCCTCCCATGCCCTGGAAGGAAAGGGTCTGTGCTTGGAAGGAGGTGGCAATATCAGAGAGATGACTGATAGTGCTATTCTCAGAGCAGGATTTTGCCCCACTCAATTTGCATGATGGTTCTATTTCCCACCCCCTCCTTCGGCCATGCAGTAGCAGCAGCAGCCCCGAATGGGAGCAGGGGGCGGTGCCCGCCCATGGTAGCTCAGCGAAGCGATCCTGTTTGTTCCAACACAGCTGTGCCTCCAGACTTTGCAAGTGAAGGGCTCACACCCTTAGCGGGAGCTTTGGCGGCCGCTTCTCCTCGGGGCACATCATGGGACAGCTGGAGCAGCCACACGCAGCTACCCCCAAGAGAGCTGCCGGGCCGAGCGCTCCAGTCCCCCCAGCGGCTACAGGGAGCCTGCAAGTGGGACGGACTGGGGACTTCCTGCGCCCTCAGCGGCTCCTAGACAGGCGCGAGTCCCCGGGCATTTACCTTCTTCTTGGCGTGCTGGGGGCTCGCTCCGACAGGCGGCGACTGCATTTTTCCGGGGCGTTAGCAGCGCTGTCTTTGCACCCAGGCACTTACTGCCGGCGGCGCAGCGAGACTCGGCGTACGCAGCCTAGCCCACCCGCCCCTTTATAGCCCCGGAGGAGAGGCGGGATGTTGGGTGGATCCTGGGTGGCCGGGTCTGCCCCCAACTCCCGTTACGGAACAGGCAGCACCCTCCCTCCCTGGGACCCTGGCCCCGCTGCGGGACTGCCAGTCCTGTGTGAGCCCTGCGCGGCTCTGCCCGGGCGCACGGCGCTTTGGCCTCTTGCCCACTCCGACGTGATGTAACTTCACATTCGCTGACAGGGAAGGCAGCAGGACCTTGGTCGCTGGGGGGGCTCTGTGTCCCCGTTTCTCCCCCTCCCGCAGGGCAGCCCTGACCCCCCCGCGGGCAGGGCGGGCCCGGCTCCCTCCGCTAAGGGGATTGGCCACTGGGGGTCCCGGGGGAGGCAGTTTTCCCACCCTGCCGAGTGAGCCGAGCCAGCCCAGCCCAGCGCCTGCGAGGGTCCGGCACGCGCCATGCTGCGGGGAGCCCTGAGGCTGCTCCCACCCCAGTTGCGAGGCCGAGAGCTCGCCTTACCCCGCCGGGCGCGCCCCCTTAGCAGCGGCTCCGGCACTGCGGGGCGGTGAGTTCTGCCTGCGGGCTAGAGCCTGCACTGGGGGTGGTTCGCGACGCGCGCTCTCATCGCGTTTTTCTGGAGGGAAAATGTTGGTGCGAATGGAAGTACTTCGCTAGGCGACGGCTTCCCTGTGCACAGGCTCCACTTCCCCCAGCAGAGGTTGTATGACCCCGAGTGACAGAGGTGAGGGCGGGCGAGCTGACCTAATATAGGTCTCCCCTATTCCTAAATTCTGCCATAGCCATTTCCTTCATCGTTTTAACGGCTGAATAACAAAGTAAGTGCTGCGATTCACAGAAAAGAGGCACCCCCGAATCATACCAATCTGCTGGTTTGACAGCGACGAAGGCTTTAAAATACTAGTGAAAGGCGTCAGACAGTTTTGGCTTCATTACAAGTGAAGAGGGAAATCTATATTAGCAGCTGCTGCTAAAATTAAACATATTCATAGCGGCGCTGCATAACTTACACCCCAAAGTCTTATAGGAGCTAGCCAAGGAGCTCTCTGAACCACTTACTGTTAACTTTTAACAAATCTTAGAAACCTAGGGAAAGTGGAAGAGGATTGGTGGAATGCCAGGGCATTTCCAATGTTTAAAAAGGGAACCACAGACCATATTAGCTTGAGATCAATCGTTGGCAAAATAATGGACTGGTTAATCTGGGACTCTATCAAAGAATTAAAAGCTAAAAATATAATTAATGCCAGTTTAGCATGTTTTTTTATGGAAGGTAGGTCTTGTCAAGCGTTACCTTTTTAAAAAGAACAGGATTACAGCAACTATGTTGATTTAGTGTACCTGGATTTCTCTGTGGCATTTGATTTAGTACCAAATGACATTCTGATTTTTAAAACTGCATTACATGGCGCCATCAGGGCATACCTTAGATGGATAAAAATGGTCTCACTAACAGATCCCAAAATCTACTTAATGGAGAGATATTTCTAGAGGGGTCCACCAGGAATTGCTTCTTGATCCAACATTATTGAATCTTTTTATCAGTGATTTAGAGTAGACCATGATATAAATAGTAATCTTTGCTGCTAAAGTTTGCAGATGACACAAAAATTGGTGGGGTAATAAATAACAAGGAGGACAGGTTACTGTTACAGAGTGCTTTGAATTGCTTGGTTTAGGTGGTCACAATCCAGCAAAATGGATTTAACAAAGCTGAATTAAAGATAATATATTAGGAAACAAAGAATTCAGGCTATACCTACAGGATGGGATACACCTCTACCCTGATATAACGCTGTCCTCGGGAGCCAAAAAATCGTACCACGTTATAGGTGCAACTGTGTTATATTGAACTTGCTTTGATCCGCCGGAGTGCGCAGCCCCGCCCCCCTGGAGCGCTGCTTTACCATGTTATATCTGAATTCGTGTTATATTGGATCGCGTTATATTGGGGTAGAGGTGTACTTGATTTTGGAAAACAATGACTCAGAACAGGATTTAGGGGTCATCATGGGTAACCGCGTCAACATGAGCTCTCATTTCAAGGCTGTGGCAAAAGGGCTAATGCAATCCTAGGATTTATAAAAAGGTGACTATCAGGTAGAAGTAGGGAAGTGATTTTGCTTTTGTTCACAGCTTTGGTAACGCTGCTACTAATAGTAATACTGTGCCCAGTATTAATGTCTGCATTTCAAGAAAGATGTAGAAATACAGAAGAAAGTTCAAAGGAGGGCCACAGAAATGATCCAGGAGCTGGGCTTTTTGTTTTGGTTTGGTTTTTTTTGCCTTCCTCTGAAACATCAGAGGGTGACCACTGTTATAGATGGGGCACTGGACAGGGCGAACCGGTGTCATACGGACATAGAGTGTGAGGCCAGAAGGGATCATCAGATCATCTAGTGTTATTTTTTTTTTTTTTAAGTGGGCGGGTGAGCTAAAGGCCCCTCCCCCAGCCTAGCGGGAGGGACCACTGGACCCAGAAACCAAATGATTGCTTGGGACAACTAATGAAAAAACAGGGAGTGAGGTGACGGTTAAAGGTTCAAAATCAGGGAACCGGATGGGGACACCGAGCAGAGAATCCCGGACAGCGCCCACTGCTCCTCAAAGGTGGCAAGGGAGCCAGCGGACGCTGCCCAGTGGAACTCTGCCCGGAGACGTGAGACTAGGGAGGTACGGAAGTAGGCCCCACAGTCACAGAGCACCCCCTCGTCCAACATCCTCTCCCTGGTATTATAGATGGTGAGTTTGGCCAGGGCCAGGAAGAGGTTGACGAGGAGGTCTCGCGACGTAGTGGGGCCACGGATGGGGTGTGCATAAATGAACAGGTGTGGGGAAAAGTGCAGCCAGAACCTCAACAAGAGGTTCTGGAGGAGCCGGAACAGGGGCTGCAACCTGGTGCACTCGAGGTAAGCGTGCGCCAGGGTCTCCCTCACGCCGCAGAATGGGCAGGCCTCAGGAATAGGGGTGAACCACGCCAGGTACACGCCCGTGCTCATGGCTCCGTGGAGGAGCCGCCAACCAATGTCCCCAGCGGGCCTTGGAACTAAGGTGGA
Organism: Trachemys scripta elegans; assembly: GCF_013100865.1. Classification (NCBI taxonomy): domain Eukaryota; kingdom Metazoa; phylum Chordata; order Testudines; family Emydidae; genus Trachemys; species Trachemys scripta. Next base: position 41,368,674 of record NC_048303.1, read on the forward strand.
ATAAAGACTGGCCCACCGGGGCTCCTCACCCTCTACAGGTGTTAGATAGTCCCACCATTTGGTGTCGGGGCGGGACACGAGGGTGAGGAGATACAACGTGTGGAGAACGAGCGTGTACAGGTGGTCCCTGGGCGCGGTTCGAAACCGGACCGGCTGCAGAGCGTGCAGCCGGCTCGGATTGTGGGAGCGGGGGAACCGGGGGGGGCTCTAGTGTTATGGGGGCTCTACCATCTAGTGTTATGAGATGGTATAGAGCAGTGGTGGGAAACCTGTAGCCCCCATGCTGCCTATCCAGGTAATCCATTGGCGGGCCGTGAGACACTTTGTTTACATTGACCGCCGGCAGACACAGCCGCCCGCAGCTCCCAGTGCCGCGGTTTGCCATTCCCAGCCAATGGGAGCTGTGGGAAGTGGCACAGGCTGCACGGACTTGCTGGCTGCCGCTTCCCACAACTCCCATTGGCTGGGAACGGCGAATCGTGGCCACTGGGAGCTGCAGGTGGCCGTGCCTGCGGACGATCAATGTAAACAAACTATCTTGCAGCCCACCAATGGATTACCCTGACAGGCCGCGTGCGGGCTGCAGGTTGCCCACCACTGGTATAGAGTGTCTGCTGCCTTAGATGCCTAGCTGGTGGTTTTGCTCAAATGCTCAGGGTCTTACTGATCACCAAATCTGGGTTCAGGAAGAATTTTTTCCCCAGTTCAGATTGGCAGGGACCTTGGGGTTCTTTCACCTTTCTCTGCATCATAGAGCATGGATTACCAGCTGGTATCATCTGGCATATCCAACCTCATCAGTTCCCTGCCATTGCAGGGACATTGGTAACACCTCGGTCTCTTCTGTTCTCTCTGCCTGTGTCATACAACTGTTTGTTTAATCTCCTGAAGACTGCAATGTTTAGTCTAACCCAATTTACTGGGCTCAACACAGGGGTGACTGGATCAAATTTACTGGCCTGTGAGATACAGGAGGCCAGACTAGATAAAGGTAAATTTTTAAAGGTAACTTTTAACTACTAGCTTAGATGAGAAGATAAAAGATCAATTTTGTATCCTGTTTGTGACTTTCTTTTTCCAGGGAAGAAAAGCCATCTTCTTTCTTGGGAACTAAATGGAAAGATACAGCAGAGATAGTGATTATTGGAGGTGGTTGCATTGGTGTAAGTCTTGCTTACCACCTGGCCAAGGCTGGCATGAAGGATGTCATTCTGCTTGAAAAATCTGAACTGACGGCTGGATCTACTTGGCATGCAGTAAGAAAAATCTTGTTAATCGCTAAGATCTCAAATACGAAAAGAGATTTCAGATGACTTGTAAAATCTGACAATAGAGCAAAGATTTTATTTCCCCCACCCCATGGCCTTCCAGAAAATCAGTTTCTCTATTATTTATCTAGTTACAAAGGATAACACTAGGTTCTGTTCCTAGATCTATGATAGACTCACTATCTGACCTTTGAAGAGTCACTTACGGTATATCTAGACTGCAGTCACTGGCTGTGATTGCAGTTTGAGCCAAGACACTTGAGCTACTTTTAATCTAGCTAGATAGGGTCACCCACAACAGTGCAGCTCTGGCAGCGTGAGTTCTGTGTGGACTAGCCCCACGAGAAATAACCCAGGGTTCTGGGAAGATTTTTACAGCCTGAGCTGAAGCTTGTGCTACCCTGGCTTTACTGTTCTGGCTCCCAAGATAGCTAGATTAAAGCTTTCTTGAGTATGTTGACTGTGATTGCATCCTGTGATTGCAGTATAGACATACCCTTAAACTACCCATGCTCCCCATCTGTAAAGTAGGATAAATGTTGGTAACGTGTTTTAAATCCAGGAGATACCCACACCTTGAATACTGCATGCAGTTCTGGTTGCCTCATTTCAAAAACAATATATATGACTTGGAAAAGTACAGAGATGGAGAACAAAAAATATTGGGGTATGGAGGAGCTTGCATATGCAGTCCCCAGATTAAAAAGACTGGGACTGTTCAGTTTAGAAAAGAGATGACTAAGTGGGGATATGATCGAGGTCTATAAAATTATGACTGGAGTGGCGAAAGTGACTAAGGAAAAGTTATTTACTGCTTCACATAACACAAGAACCAATAAGATATTTTACTTTGCCCACCTTGTCTCACAGGAACCGGGAGTCACCCAATGAAATTAATAGGCAGCAGAATTAAAACAAACATAAGAAAATACTTCTTCACTCAGTGAACAGTCCACTTGTGGACTGGGATGTTATTGACATGGGATGTTATAGCCGAAAGTATAACTGGATTCAAAAAAGAATTAGATAAGTTCATGGAGGATAGGTCCATCAACAGCTATTAAGCAAGATAGTCATGGATGCTACCCCTTGTTCTAGGTGTCCCTAAATATCTGACTGCCAGAAGCTGGGACTGGATCACTCAATAATTGCCCTATTCTGTTTATTTGCTCTGAAGCATCTGGCACTGGTCACTGTCAGAAGACAGGATACTGGGCTAGATGGACCATTGGTTTGACCCAGTATATTCTTATTGGATTCTTGGAGGGATGGTGCCACAGAAGTGAAAATAATTGTTAAAATTTATTATAGAAATGTGGCAGTACTACTATAATTCGGGTTTTTAAACTTTAATTTTTACTTAAAACAGAAATGCAAGAGATCACTATAAATTAGAAGAACAGTTTTTTTTCTTAAATTGAACAAAAATATTGTTGTCCCGCCTTTCAAATCCAATGTCTCATTCTGACACTAGCATTGCCCCTCTGTCAAGTGGTAATATAACACACATGCTTGTACTGTAGCAATACTTTATTGTACATATTTTTTTTAGTCTAAGTAGGGGAGAGAAGCAGTGAGGAGGTGACATGGATTTTTTTGACTGTGAATGGCTATCCAACTACAGAAGCAGTTTCTCCTCCCTTGGTGTTCACACCTCAACTGCTAGCAGAGCACCTCACCCTCCCTGATTGAACTAACCTCGTTATATCCATACTGATTTATACCTGCCTCTGGAGATTTCCATTACTTGCATCTGAAGAAGTGAGGTTCTTACCCACCAAAGCTTATGCTCCCAATACTTCTGTTAGTCTCAAAGGTGCCACAGGACGCTCTGTTGCTTTTTACAGATTCAGACTAACACGGCTACCCCTCTGATACTAGATTTTTTGTTGACTCCTCTGTCTTTGGCATCTGCATATGTGCAGAGAACAAAGCAGGACACTGAGGCCTGGTCTGTATTAGAAAATTAAGTTGGCTTAACTGTGTCGCTCAGGAGGTGTGAAAAATCCCTGAGTGGCATAGTTAAGCCAGCCTTACCCCCTGTGTAGACAGTGCTAAGCCAACGGAATGCTTTAATCCACCTAGATATTGCCTCTCAGGGAGACACCAACATTTCAAGTGTGGACAAGCCCTTAGAGAAGGGCCCAGAAGCATCTCAGGGAGGAGTGTGTGGTAGTTACTGGGCATTCTCAGTAGCTGTCTCTGAAGCTATGCAGAGGGTTTCCATTAAGGGCTAGCAGTCTAACAGGTTCCACACAAATCAGTGTTTGAAAGCTGAGTCAGTCAGAACTCACTAGGGAAAGGTTATAAATAAGAGGATTTGGAGACTACTCTGTGGACTCAGTGGCTGAACAGTACAGGGCTAAGATGTATCTGTTGTGAGAGCTGTGTCCCAGAGCCTGTGCCACATTGGATCCGACTCTCTATCTTGCTGAAAGCGGAGGAGATGACCAACTATGGACACCAGTACTGCAATTGCTGCTGGCCATGGAGCTCTTCGGACTGTTGTTGCTGAGTCGATTCTGAGGAGATGAAAGAAGAACTAGCTCTGAGGAGTGCAACTGACACAAATACACTTTTGGTGCCTGTAGTAGTTCCGGGGTGGGGCTTGTCCCCTCCTGGGGCGCCTGGGAGCCAGGCCGCCCCGCTACAAAGCCAACAGTTAGGGCCCAGACCCCTGGCAGGGACTGAACACACAATCAACAGTGCAGAGCTCAGGCCCTTAGGCAGGGACTGAGCACACAATTAGCAGCCCCAAATCAGGGCGGGGCAGCAAACAAATAGTCTGTCAGAGGCCCAGGCCCCTTGGACAAGGAGGAGGAGAGACTGCCACCCGGCGCGGGGTGGCAGGGGGGAACACAGCCCCACCCACTCCACTGTGTTCCAGCCCGGGGCCCTATCCGCAGCAGTCAGTCTGCCGCGCAGTCAGTGGGGATCCTGACCGCAACACACTGACATGGGTTTGGGGTCTGCTATCCCCGGGCCACTTCCCATCTTCTCCTCCATGGGTACCTGTTCCTCCTGAGTTTCATCTGCTGGGTCGCAGATCATGGGTTCCTCTGGGTCCTGAGCAGCAGGTAGGTTCGTTGCTCCCTCTGGGCCCTCGGCGGGGGGAAGCTCAGACCGCTCCTCAGGATACCGGGCTCTCGGCAGGCTCGGCCATTCCTCCTCAGGATACCGGGCTCTCGGCAGGCTCAGGCCCACGGGAGCTCGGGCACCAGCGTCTGTCCTCTCCCACTGCCGGCCAGCTACTGAGCGCTGTGGCCTGGCCTTTATACTTCCTGTCCCGCCCCTTGACTTCCGGGGGGCGGGGACAGGCTGTGGTGGCTCCGCCCACTCTGGCGGCTGTTCTGGATCGTCGCTTCCAGGGGCGCCTGGGAGCCAGGCCGCCCCGCTACAGTGCCGCAGTGCAAAATCTGAGAAGTCATCTCTGTGAACAGATTAGAGGGAAGGGTGTACGTATGTGTGTGTACTAAGATACAACTCGCACTGAAACTTATGTAACAGCAACAAAGTAGGCAAGTCTGTGTGAGAAAACGCCAGTAGAGTTACTGCATAGTCGTTAAGAAGAGTTTTCACAAGGATTCCAAATGGTGGCTGCAGATGTTTCTATATATAAATATTAATCTTCAAGGACTGTTTTAGGAGTGTAGAAAAAGGCATATGGAAGTGTAGTGAGTGCATCAGAGCTTAAGGCTCATTTTTCTGAAACTTATCCGCATGCTACAACAATCTTTTGTATACCTGATCAGGTTAATGCATTAGCCCAAGAAATTCTTAAGGCTTGTGGCATGAAAAACACACAATTTGACTCTTGCATACAAGACTAGTTTTTTGAGGTTATTGGTGTGAATCACTGCTAACCACTCTCAGGATCAAGGACACTAGTCCAGATGCCTGACAAGGAAATATTCCCTATGCAGAACTCTGATTTGAAGTGAGATCTATCAAGATGGAATGCTCTGATGAGGAGATTTTGAACAGCTGATGATTCCTTACACTCACTGAGAAATTAGAAAAAATCCATGGTGACATGGGCCACATAGAAGTATAAAAACCCATAGAGTGGATAGAGGTTGGGTTTTTTTGTTTTTGATTAGCCTCAAATGACCCAAGAAGTTGAGAGGAAATGTCAGGCTTGTAAATATTGTCTCAGGCGTGGTCTACACTACACAGTTAGGTCCACGTAAGGCAGCTTATGTCAACCTAATTATGTCAGTGTACACATTACAACCTTGTCCCACTGATGTAAGTGCCCTACTACACGGACATCATAACTCCACCTACACGAGAGGCATAGGGCTTATGTTGGTGTAGTTAGGGATGCAGTCCTTAGATCAACTGTTGGCTGTCTTGTTAATTTCACTCCGCTCCGCTGCTGCCCCGTCTCCAGTCCACGCTGGGCTGCCACCCAGGCTCCCAGCTTGGGCTGCCCCCAGGGTCCTGGCTCCTGGCTGGGAGCCCAGCTGCACCCCTGGCTCTCAGCTCCCCACTCCCCCATGGGAGCACGGCAGCTGACTGGACTCCTGGTATGGGCCTCCGGATCAGGAGCCTGTCTGCCCCCCGAGCTCTCAGTTCCCTACCAGGAGGACAGCAACCGACCAGACTCTGGGTGTGGATCTCCCTGCTGGAGGGAAGAAACCCCAGGTGGCTCCCTTCTTTCCTCCCAGGGGGTAGCTGGGCTCCCAGTGGGGAGCTACGCAGAGCTGAGAGCCCTGGCACTGTCCCCCACACTGCCCCTCTACAGTTGGTGGAAGTGCTCCTGGTGAGGATGCGCACCACTGACAGAATGAGGTTAGTGTAGACATCAGCCATCAGTAGTTACTGTGGTGGCTGTAAGTTGACCTAACATAAATTGACTTAAGATTGTAGTGTAGACATGCCCTCAGAAGGCAGGCTAACGTACAGAAGGCTGGTAAGCTTGCGCATATCCAAGCATTTGCTCCACCTGATCTGGTCTGCATTGGTTTCCTAACATTAGAACTTTATGCATTGAATACCAGGAATATTCTAGTGATTACTGACCACTTTACCAAGTATGTTAAAGTCTAACAAAAGACCAAACAGCCAGGACAGTAGCTAATGTGTTGGGGATAATTTTATAAGTCACGATGGTTTTCCTAGAAGGATATACAGTAATTGGGATGTGAACTTTGAATCAGAACTGACTGTTGAGGTGTGTAAGATGATCGCAGCTATCTGAGCCCTTGTGTGACAGTTTACCAATGAAGGAGAAATCAGCGAGGCAGAGACAGTATGCCATCTGGAAACAGCATGTAGTCAATCCCGTCTTTCAGGGGTCTCTGCCCAGCAACAATGTCCAGTTCCCAGACAGAATCTGTACCTCAGGATTTGACTCTAAGCAAACTAAGATAGACAGCAAACACCCCTGCTGCTTGCACAGTTTCCTCTGCAAGAACTGCTACCTTTCAGAGCAACACAGCTTCCCAAGACTGAACATTTGTTTGGATCTTAAATAAGATAATATTTGAGAAAATAATATTAAGCAATTGGAAGTATTGGTGCACAGCATGATGCTCATGCCATAGCTCGACATTTTCTGCCAGTGCCATAGTAGGCATTGAGAGGAAATGAGGCAGAGCCTCATGCTGCACTAGATGTGCAACTGCTCATCTCCAGATGGAGCTGGAGAAGGTAGTAGATGAAGCCTGTTCCGATGCACAGCAAAAGCAGGGAGTATAGAAAGCAGCAAGTTGCTGTCTCTAGAATTGAGTGAACAATAATAAAAAAATGTTTTTTACAACTTCTAAAGAAAGTAAATCTAAGGTTTGCAGTTAAGATTTAACCACAAAATCATAAAGGAATGAAATTCATACAAAAATAAGTATTTGATTAAAGGTCAAATTATCTAGTCAGAATCAGAACAATACCTGTGATGTAGTGACCAGTCACACAAGTTGATTATTGAATCATGAATATCAAATACTTAAATGAATACTCTCAGTGAACAGTACATAAACGAGCCATAGGTTGAAATCCATTTACACAACATCTGCAGAACAATTTTGAAGAGCAACCAAATTTGTAAAGAAACTGCAGTCTGTGGACAATATGAAAAATTCACAGACTAGATGCCTGAATTTTATTAAAAATAAAAAAAATAAAAGGTACATTTCTGAAATGAAGCTACACAACAATGTTGTATGGCCCATAAGTGTTACTTCAGCCATCTACAGACAATGTTTTCCTATAGCACTTTACACCTGGGTGGTGCTTATTTAAAGGGTGTAGCGATGGAGGCAATATGACAGCCCTGATGCAGTGGGCTTGGTGGGGGATATGCTTTTACGGGCGTTGCATGGGGGAGTTCGATTAGCTGTGTGTTGATCTGTTCATATGACAAAGGGGCCCCTAATGGGGAGCGCCATAAAAACACAGTTCACATGGCCATTTTCAATTGATATTTTATTTACAACATATTTTTATTTTATTTTTATCACATTCCTCACAAAGCTCTGTCTTTTCGGGAGGGTCTTTCCTCTACAGGATTTTATAATTTACTGAATGAAGAAGATGTTCAACATTCTGCATTAAACTTTTATACATTGATTATTTCATCTAATGTTAAGTCTGGGTTCTCTGCTGCTGTGCTTTGTCCACTAGCTCTGCCCTCTGAGCTAAATCTTCCTAGGTTAAACAGAGGCACTGCGGTGATACTGTTTAAAACACTCTCCATGCACAAATTACCACTATCATCTTTGATTGTACAGTTAAAATAAAATTAATGGAGATATCCTATCTCCTAGAACTGGAAGGGACCTGAAAGGTCATTGAGTCCAGCACTCTGCCTTCACTAGCAGGACCAAGTACTGATTTTGCCCCAGATCCCTAAGTGGCCCCTTCAAGGATTGAACTCACAACCCTGGGTTTAGCAGGCCAATGCTCAAACCACTGAGCTATTCCTCTTCCCATCAGCTACAGTTCAGTTCGCACAGGTGTGACTCCACTGGCTAGAGGCATCTACCACACACTCTGGGCAGTCCTCAAATCGCTTCTCTCTCAGGCAGTGTTTGATGATTCTGTGGGCAGCAACTTGTACAGTTGCACGCATGAAGGTTTTATGGTTACAGCCTTGCACAGGCTTGATACCATATTTCTTCCACATTGTTAGATAGTACAGGCCTGTAGAATAAGCCTCCTGTTGAAAGAACAGGAGTACTTGTGGCACCTTAGAGACTAACAATTTATTTGAGTATAAGCTTTCGTGCGCTACAGCCCACTTCATCGGATACATGTAGTGGAAAATACAGTAGGAAGATATATATATATACACAGAGAACATGAAACAATGGGTGTTACCATACACACTATAAGGAGAGTGATCAGTTAAGGTGAGCTATTATCAGCAGGAGAGAAAAATAACTGTTTGTAGTGGTAATGAAAATGGCCCATTTCCAGCAATTGACAAGGAGATGTGAGGAACTGTAGCGGTGGGGGAATAAGCATAGGGAAATAGTTTTACTTTGTGTAAGGGCCCATCCGCTCCCAGTCTTTATTCAAGCCTAATTTAATGGTGTCAATTTGCAAATTAATTCCAATTCAGCAGTCTCTCGTTGGAGTCTGTTTTTGAAGTTTTTTTGTTATAATATTGCAACTTTTAGGTCTGTAATTGGGTGGCCAGGGAGATTGAAGTATTCTTCAACTGATTTTTGAATGTTATAATTCTTGATGCCTGATTTGTGTCCATTTATTCTTTTACGTAGAGACTGTCCGGTTTGGCCAATGTACATGGCAGAGGGGCATTGCTGGCACATGATGGCATATATCACATTGGTAGATGTGCAGGTGAACAAGCCTCTGATAGTGTGGCTGATGTGATTAGGTCCTATGATGGTGTCCCCTGAATAGATACGTGGACAGAGTTGGCAACGGGCTTTGTTGCAAGGATAGGTTCCTGGGTTGGTGTTTTTGTTGTGTGGTTGCTGGTGAGTATTTGCTTCAGGTTTGGGGCTGTCTGTAAGCAAGGACTGGCCTGTCTCCCAAGGTCTGTGAGAGTGATGGATAATTCTTCAGGATAGGTTGTAGATCCTTGATGATGCGCTGGAGAGGTTTTAGTTGGGGGCTGAAGGTGATGGCTAATGGCTTTCTGTTACTTTCTTTGTTGGGCCTGTCCTGTAGTAGGTGACTTCTGGGTACTCTTCTGGCTCTGTCAATCTGTTTCTTCACTTCAGCAGGTTGAGCATCTGATTTTGGATGCGGGCAAAAACAGATCAGGCCCAATCCATTTGCTCCTCCAGAGCTGTTGATGTCCTTCTCCCAAGTCCCTCTGAAGAAACATCACTCAGCTGCTGAAAAATTTAAAATAAGAACTACATGTAAGGCATCATTGCACTTTTTTATAATGTGCTCTTAGAACTTTTTTACTCTGTGGGTCAACAAGAACCCTCTTCAGCTTGTGGCTTTACAAAAAATATTGTCTCTGCACAGGGTCAATCCAAAAGGCTTTGCAGGGGTCAGCAACCTGCGGCTCCTGAGCTGCCTGCGGGTCTTTGGCTGCCCCCTTGCAGGCAGCTGTTTTTTGAGGGGGTGGAAGGTGCAGGCTCTGGCCTGGAGGCGCTTACCATAAGCAGCTCTTGGCTGGCAATGCAGCAGGGCTCAGGCAGGCTGCCTGCCCTGGCCCCACGCTGCTTCCGGAAGCAGCTGGCTGCTGGCACGTCTCTGCGTGCCCCTTGGAGGGAGGGGGACAGCAGGTCTCCGTGTGCTGCCCGTGCCTGCAAGCACCGCCCCCGCAGCTCTGGGCAGGCAGAGACATGCCAGCAGCCAGCTGCTTCCGGGAGCTGCATGGGGCCAGGGCAGGCAGGCACCCTGCCTGAGCTCTGATGTGCCGCCGGCCGGGAGCCACCTGTTGTAAGCGCCTCCTGGCCAGATTCTGCACCTCACACCCCAATCCCCCGCCCCAGCCCGGAGCCCCCTCCTGTTTATATTCAGATTCAAACAGCTCAGTACCAAGGTAACTGTCTACTAATAAAACTCTTGGAATTTCTTGTGAAAAGGAAGCAGATGTGCTCTGTCTTTACTAGTATGTTCCAACGTCCAACAGTTTGAAAAAGTCTAAAGTCAGAAATAAAATAGATCAGATAAATACCTTCCATCAAAAAAATGACAACCACAAAGAGAAAGATAGAAGATGAACATTGAGACTTTCAAAATGATTGGACTGAGTCTTATGCTTTTATAGTGAGTTCAGCTGGACTCCCGTCGTGCCTCATTTGCAATGAAAAACTATCCAACAATAAGAAATCAAACCTAGAAAGACATTTTGAAAAGAAACATTGGATGTTTGCTGGAACCTATCCAGCTGGTGATGTGAGGAAAAAAGCAGTAGAGGAGCTCCGACGCAAAGCAGAGCAAACAAGATGTACATTTGCTAAATGGATGAAGGCGCAGAACCATTACTGCTAGTTTCATGACAGCTCAAGAAATCGTCAAACAAGGGAATCCATTCACAGATGGAGAATATGTGAAAGAATGTTTCATTAAAACATCAGAGCACCTCTTCAGCGATTTTAAAAACAAAGATGAAATAGTTAAGAATATTAGAGAAATGCCATTATCTGCGAAGACTGTAAAGGACAGAACTATTAAGATGGCCATAGACGTAAGAAGCCAGCAGGTTAGTGACATTAGATGAACACCAGGTTTTTCTATTGCCTGTCATGAGACAGGCTATGTGGATGACATTGCTCAGGTTGCCTTACTCGGCAGATACGTTAATGATCAAGGTCCTCAAGAAGAGTTGATCGTGTTATTGCCACTCAAAGAACAAACTCAGGGCGAAGATATTGCATCTGCTGTCACTGAATGTCTGAAACAAAAAGATATTGACATCAACAGAATAATTTCTATTGCTACAGATGGAGCACTGAGCATGATGGGGGCACACAAAGGTTTTGTTTCTTTAGTAAAAAAGTATGGAGCACGATGTAATTTCATTTCACTATATAATCCATCAGCATTTGTGGGAACCCATCGAGCACAATTTGAACTTGTCTTGCAAGTCCGCTAATTCAAGGATTTATGGAATTCAAAATTGAAATATCTTGTCAGTGAATTTGAAAATCTGGAAAGGCAGAAATCCACCCTGGGGCTACAACACAAGTGGTCTGAAATGGACGACCTTAAACGGCAAGACCAGATTATATTCGATGTTTGGAATTGTCTACCGGATACATACAGTCAGCTGAAGAAATACGCATTTGGGCTTCTCTCAATCTTCAGTTCAACATACTTCTGTGAACAAGTGTTTTCCAACATGAATTTAATCAAAAACAAACTGAGGAACCAACTGCAAGATGTTAGTCTTGAGTCCTGCTTGAAAATGAAAATCACGGCATATTCACCAAACATTGAGCAACTCTCTAAAGATGTCCAACAACAGAAGTCGCATTAAAAGTATTGGCGAGTAGTAATAACTTTAATATGTTCAATTATTATTAGTTGACACATTTTAATTCTACAAGTAGCTTCGCATGTGATGCAACTCTCGAAATATTTTGGTCAAAGACAAAAACAAAAAAATGGCTCTTCTTCTTTGAAAGGTTATCGACCCCTGCTCTAGCCAATTGAGCCACCGTCGCCAGGTCCTCTCTAAGCTCCTAAACGTTTTTACACACAATGTACCTGTGACTCATCTTTGTACATCCCTCCATTTGAATTGTTTGTCTCATAGTCAGGGTCCAGAGTCTCAAACAAAACCTAGGTCAACGATTTGGCTTTGTGTTTCTCCTCCACATTGTCCTTGTGATCACATTCAGCAGCAGCAATCTCTGTTGCCCTGTTCCCAAGACAAGTCTCAAACTCCTATGTGTCAACAGTATATTTGTTTCTTTAGTTCCCATAACTTCACCTGTATGATGTCTCTTCATGAGCTGCTTGTTCTGGGGCTTTTAGGTACTTCCATCTTTTATCAACAGGTCTGTACCAGCTCATCCTCTTTTAGGCCGCAGCTGTGTGATATTCTTAGCCAATAGTTTAGGACTAATGTTTCAAAAGTCCATTGGTCTGTCTCTCTAAGCATGGAGGAACTTCTGTTTAAGGGCATAAGATGATAGGGGCTATTGAACCCTGAGCTTTGTATTAGTTTTATATCTTTCCTGAGGTAGTTCTCTTACAAAATTAAAACTCAGATCAAAACAAGTGATATGATAAATAGGTAGTCTAATTTAAAAAGGTTAATGTTTTTCCCTATGATCTAAGTGTGTGAAAATTGAAAAAAAAAATTTGTAATTAGATCTTAAAAAGCTATAGACTTACTTCGACTGTAATCTGCTTTGGGCTGAACAGGCTAAAATCTGGCCTCTCTGGTATTCACAAACAAGGCAAAAGAAAACCCTCTGCATTTCCTTGCTAGCCATAGTGTAAATGCTGGGATTCAGCACAGAATTAGTGACTGCCCTGGCAATGAACCGATCAGCCTTGCATAAAATGGCACACTCTTTTACTTTGTGGTCTATATCTATGAGCAACTGAATAAACAGTGGAGACGGTCAGGCGATGAATACACCGACTACAATCACAAATATCCTAAGCAGTACCATGGATCTCTTTGAGTTATGCTTTACAACTACTAGACTTTACGCGTGTGTAAATATGTACATAAAGGATGATTGTCACCAAAATAGTAATAAAGATACTTATGTAAAATACAACCTGTTTCTTGGAATAAAGAGGCAAAATTATTGAGCATGCGTATGTTGTGGGTTCGTCCCTTTGAGCTCAGTGCTGGTCACACACAGGCCAGGCTCTGAAAGCTCCAATCACTTGCATTCTGTTTTGATGTTTTATTTCTCTCCATCCTTTCCTTGGATAATGGCGCCAAAGACTCAGCAGGAGGTGGGAGTGCAGGAAAGGGCAGCGAGACTCAGAAAGAGAAACGTACAATGAATGTTCACAGCCCCCATCCTCACTTCATACCCTCCACAGCTGGGAAGTGGGGTGGGGTCTCTCTCAGTGGGAGCTGCCACTGGGCAGGTACTTCCCAGGAGAAGCCCACTCTGATGATATCCAGTCCCACTGATCACTGTTCCCACCGGCTTCTGTGGGCCTGATCCAACTCCAATTAAGTGGTACTTGGGGAATGTGGCTGCTGTTTGATTGAAGGAGACGGGCCAAGGATTTGTAAAGGTAAATTCTATTTTTAAGCAATCTAGCTGATTCAAATGAAACCCTAGAACACAGTGCATGAGCCACGAATAGATGTTATTCTAGGACCTGCTGTTACATGCATCTGAGTCCCAGTTGAGTTGTCAAAGCCCTACTCTGCATCCCCAAGGTGTTAAGATCGAAGCTGGTGTTTCATTGCTAATTATTAATTTGTGTTCTTGCCAAGACCTCCCTTTTGGGGGGATTCCACCCACAGACTATGCAATGAGACATTGGAGATTAGAACCCCATATTCATTACTGCAGGGCTTCCCTTCCGGCAGTGTTTCTGGGATGTGTCTTGCACTGAAAGACCCTTCTTCAGGGTCCCACAAGTTCAGTGCTGGCAAGGTACCCAGGGAAACCAAGATAAGCCAACATGTTCCAATAAGTAGGAAAGCCCTGTACTTTGTATGTGCATCATAAGGCCTCCTTTTAATCAGACCTCTCTATGGCTATTGGTAGCAAACTAAAAGTGGAAGCTCCTAGGGCTACAGACATACTGCCTTCCCTAATAAACCAGATCATGTGGAACAGGCTCAAAGTTTTCTTTCCAGACATAAGAATATTTACTTTGTAAACTATTCCAGTTAACAAATCACAAATTGCCAATAAAAAAGTACACATGGTTGTGAAATTTGTTATTTTTCCAAGGGCGATCAATACCATCAAGTCCACCAGAACTATGAGATTACGTATAATCAACAATACAACTTTTTAACGTCTATACAATCAGTTGCCTTTTCTCTTAGAATAAATTTTTGTATATAGTATCAGAAAGCCATTTCCTTGAGGGATGAAAATAGGCACTTCCATCTTTAATCAACAGGTCTGTTCAAATGGCTCATCCTCTTTTATGCAATGGTTGTGTAATACTTTCTTAGCCAATAATCTAGGGTTGATACTTCAAAATACCATTAGCCTCTCTTCTTAGGTAGAGGAGAAACTTCTCTCTGTGTATACTGTGGTGAGGGGGTTGTCAAAAGGGAAGTAGGTTGCACCCTTAGTATTGAATTATACTGTTGTTAGGTTACAGTTTATCAACAAGAAAAGGCATATGGATGGCCCGTTCCCTTTGTGTTTGTGCATGTGTGTTTAGGAATATAGGCAGTAGGTCATGTGGGCCATAGCAAAGTAGCCCCTGCACCCTTCTTAAATTGTGCCCTCTCTCATTTTGGTTGTGCCTTTTAATTTCACCCAGGCACTCTGCGATAGGGCTCTAGATGTCATAACACCTCTATTTTCAGTAATTTCTCACTATTTAATGCTGTAAAACATCAAGGGTTACAACTTGTATACAACTAAAATGTAAAGTGTTATCTGAAAACAGAAAAATACTTCTTTAGGGCCCTTTGAATGTAATGATAAACAAAAACAAAAAAAATGTAATTGTTGCTTTGCTTGTGCTGCTACAAAATATCTCCATGCCTGTAGCCCCTCAAAATGTTTTTGTTAATCTTATTTTATTTACTGTTTCTGATAGTCCATTGTATGGGGGGAAATAATACCTCATAAAGTTTCTGTATAACAAATGCTTGCCCATGCTAAAGCATGATAGCCGACAAAGAATGGCTACCTACAAAACTATTTCACTAAAGAAGATGTCTGTTATCACTATTCCTTTGAAATCCAGAACAGCTCTCTTATCCCCCTGGTCTGTAGTACATGGTAAACTTTTAAAAGTTTATTTGATAAGATTAAAAACTGTATGTTTAGCAAAAGAACATGATAGTTTTATATTGGGGGGGGAATCAGGAAAGGAGGAGGAAGTGGGCTTGGAGCTGTTTCTTCAGATTACCATGTCAGAGGCTGTAGGCTTATCTGTGAACTTCATGCAGTGACAAAGCTATGGCTTTTGTCTTTTTAAATTTTTTATTTTTTTTTATCATAAAACCCGTCTGTTGTGGGTTTTGTACTGTATCCTAAATTTTAAAGCTTTCTTTACAGCTTATACGTAGAACAGGTTTTGTTTGTTTCTTTTTCTTGCACTTTTAAAATTCGTTCTGTTCTTTTCCTTTTCTACAATTTTAAAACTTTCTTTCGGTCTGCCTTTCTCTCTCAAATCTGCTTTATTTTGTAAATTATTTTAAAAGGACTTATTCTCTGTCTACTGAACTTTATTTAAAATGTGTAAAAACCTGTTTTCTTCTGAAAATCTTCTAACCGTAACACATGAAAAAACACACAAATAGTTCTAATGCACCCAATAAAGAAAAATATTTCAAAATTTCAAAATTGCTACTGGGACAAAAGTGTACATGTCCAAAAATGTGACTGGATGGCAGGACATAAATGAAAAAAGGGTCATGGAAACTTGTGAAAATTTATATGATGAATAAAGGTACAGCAGTTAAACTACTTGCCAGCACTTTTGTCTTGATGGGTTGTAATGGAGTTGCAAGGTGAAGAATTCTGTCATAAGGGGGGGAGACAAAATGGAAGAAAAAGCTCCCACAACAGGATGATTGTCATATTGTGAAGAGTTAGTCAACAGTTCTTGCTACAATAGTACTTGATGGTATTACATTAAGACAATAAAATAGTCTGCTCCAGAATATTGTGTTGTGGTACAGGTTCAAAAGGGAATGCCTATTATGTAAAACTTCAGGGTGACATAGCTTGCCTCACGACTATAGTTGAAAAAGAGAGGGATCAAAGTTATTATTGTCAGTAGTTCTGTCTCATGTCATCTAGATATTGGCTCATATAACAACAGTTTGCCTGTAGTAATGCCACACTAGGCAACACTTAAAATATTTTATTTATTTATTTATTTTATTTAGCATGCTAAATGTTCATGACACTTACAGACAATATAGCTCCTGCCCCAAGGAGCTTACATTTTGGCCTCGTCTACACTATGAGTTTAATTCGAATTTAGCAGCGTTAAATCGAATTAACCCTGCACCGGTCCACACAACGAAACCATTTCTTTCGAAATAAAGGGCTCTTTAAATCAATTTCTGTACTCCTTCCCAACAAGCGGAGTAGCGCCGAAATCGATGTTGTCATTTCGAATTAGGGTTAGTGTGGCCGCAATTCAATGGTATTGGCCTCCGGGAGCTATCCCACAGTGCACCATTGTGACCGCTCTGGACAGCAATCTGAACTCAGATGCACTGGCCAGGTAGACAGGAAAAGCCCCGCGAACATTTGAATTTCATTTCCTGTTTCCCCAGTAGAGAGCTCATCAGCACAGGTAACCATGCAGGCCAATAATCGAAAAAGAGCACCAGCATGGACCGTATGGGAGGTACTGGATCTGATCGCTATATGGGGAGAGGATTCAGTGCTAGCAGAACTTTGTTCGAAAAGATGAAATGCCAAAACTTTTGAAAAAATCTCCAAGGGCATGATGGAGAGAGGCCACAATAGGGACTCAGAGCAGTGCTGCATGAAAGTCAAGGAGCTCAGACAAGCCTATCAGAAAACAAAGGAGGCAAACGGTCGCTCCGGGTCAGAGCCGCAGATATGCCGCTTCTACGCTGAGCTGCATGCAGTTTTAGGGGGGGCCGCCATCACTACCCCACCTCTGACCGTGGATTCCGAGGTGGGGGTAATGTCATCAGCCACACCTGAGGATTCTGCAGACGGGGAAGAGGAGGAGGAGGAGGAGGATGAGCTTGCGGAGAGCACACAGCATTCCATTCTCCCCAACAGCCAGGATCTTTTTCTCAGCCTGACTGAAGTACTCTCCCAAGCCTCCCAAGCCAGGACCAAAGACCATGACCCCATGGTAGGGACCTCAGGTGAGTTTACCTTTTAAAATATAAAACATGGTTTAAAAGCAAGCGATTTTTAATGATTAATTTGCCCTGAGGACTTGGGATGCATTCGTGGCCAGTACAGCTACTGGAAAAGTCTGTTAACGTGTCTGGGGATGGAGCGGAAATCCTCCAGGGACATCTCCATGAAGCTCTCCTGGAGGTACTCTGAAAGCCTTTGCAGAAGGTTTCTGGGGAGGGCTGCCTTATTTCATCCTCCACGGTAGGACACTTTACCACGCCAAGTCAGTAGCAAGTAGTCTGGAATCATTGCCGCACAAAGCATGGCAGCATATGGTCCCGGTGTTTGCTGGCATTCAAGCAACATCCGTTCTTTATCTCACTATGTAATCCTCAGGAGAGTGATATCGCTCATGGTAACCTGGTTGAAATACAGGAATTTAATTAAGGGGACAGAGGTGGCCGTTCCTACTGGGCTGTTTGCCTGTGGCTGAAAAGAAATCCTTCCCTGTAGTAAGCCAAGTGCGGGAGGGCGGGGGGGGGGATTGGCGCTGATCTTTTCACGTGTGGGTAGCAGGGATCTTCCCTGATACCTGCCACGTGGTGGGGGGAGGGATAAAGCGATCATCCCAGAGAATTGGATGGCGGGGGGAGGGTTAGTTTGTTTTCTGCTGCTGAAGGTTAACAGGAAAACTGCAGCACTCAATGAGCTTTGCTTGGTATGTGGGAAAGGAGGCGCAGAAGCCGAAAGACAATGGCTTACCATGGCCGCATGCAAGCCGAATTCTGTTGCCCGGACCTGCGTCTGCGATCTCTAGCAGCAAAGCCACAGGCACTCAATATTAAGAGGCAAAATGCGACCTTGCACAGAAATCACATGTGCTATGTAATGTGAATAGTGTTGTTCACCGTGAAAGAGTATAAGCATTGTTCTGTAAAATGTATCTTTTAAAAAAATTCTCTCCTTTTTTCCCTCCCTCCAGCAGCTGCAAATTTTTCAAGCCTCCCTCCTCCGTCCCAAAGGCTATCTCAGATAAGGCGTTGGAAAAAGAGGATGCGAGACGAGATGTTTGCGGAAATCATGGAATCCACCCGCAATGAAAGAGCTCATCTGAATGAGTGGAAGGACACGGTTTCAAAGTATAGGAAAGATGCCAGTGAATGTGAGGACAGGAGGGACCAACGTGAGGACAGGAGGGACCAACGTGAGGACAGGAGAGACGCTCGAGATGAGAGGTGGAAGCAGGAAGATCAGAGGAGGCAGGATGCAACGCTGGGTCTGCTGCATGAGCAAACAGACATGCTCTGGCGTCTGGAGGAGCTTCAGGAACGGCAGCAGGATCACAGACTTCCGCTGCAACCCCTGTATAACCACCCTCCCCCGTCACCATGTTCCATAGCCTCCTCATCCAGACGTGTAAGAAGGCGGAGGGGGGAGGCTCCGTGCACCTTCCCATTCCACCCCAGTGGATAGCCCAAGCAAAATGCTGTCATTATTTTAACCTTTTTTTAGTGGCCTTTTCCTTCCCTCCGATCCTCCTCCCAAACCCCACCCAGGCTACTTTCTCAGTTCTCTCCTTCTTTTTATAATCAATTAATAAAGAATACATGATTTTTAAACGATAGTGACTTTATTTCTTTTGAAAGCAAGCTGTGATCGAAGGGGGAGGGTGGGTTGCATACAGAGAATGAGTCAATAAAGGGAGTGGATTTTCATCAAGAAGAAACAAACAGAACTTTCACACGGAAGCCTGGCCAGTCATGAAACTGGTTTTCAAAGCTTCTCAGATGCGCCGCGCTTCCTGGTGTGCTCTTCTAATCGCCCTGGTGTCTGGCTGCGCGTAATCAGCAGCCAGACGATTTGCCTCAGCCTCCCACCCCGCCATAAAGGTCTGCCCCTTACTCTCACAGAGATTGTGGAGCACACAGCAAGCAGCAATAACAATGGGGATATTGGTTTGGCTGAGGTCTGAGCGAGTCAGTAAAGTGCGACCTTTTAAATGGCCAAATGCACATTCCACCACCATTCTGCACTTGCTCAGCCTGTAGTTGAACAGCTCCTGACTCCTGTCCAGGCTGCCTGTGTATGGCTTCATGAGCCATGGCATTAAGGGGTAGGCTGGGTTCCCAAGGATAACTATAGGCATTTCAACATCCCCAACAGTTGTTTTCTGGTCCGGGAAGTAAACAGAGTAGTGTTCCTGAAGACACGAGCATCATGAACCCTTCCTGGCCAGCCCACGTTGATGTTGGTGAAACGTCCCCTGTGATCCACCAGTGCTTGCAACGCCATTGAAAAGTAACCCTTGCAGTTTATCTACTGGGTACCCTGGTGCTCCGGTGCCAAGATAGGGATATGGGTTCCATCTATCGCCCCACCACAGTTAGGGAATCCCATTACATAAGAACATAAGAAAGGCCGTACCGGGTCAGACCAAAGGTCCATCTAGCCCAGTATCCTGTCTACCGACAGTGTCCAATGCCAGGTGCCCCAGAGGGAGTGAACCTAACAGGCAATGATCAAGTGATCTCTCTCCTGCCATCCATCTCCATCCTCTGACAGACAGAGGCTAGGGACACCATTCCTTACCCGTCCTGGCTAATAGCCATTAATGGACTTAACCACCATGAATTTATCCAGTTCTCTTTTAAACCATTGCAGCAAAGCCATCCACTATGGCCTGCACATTTCCCAGAGTCACTACCTTTCGTAGCAGCAGCTCAATGATTGCTTTGGCTACTTGCATGACAGCAGCCCCCACATTAGATTTGCCCACTCCAAATTGATTCTCGACTGACCGGTAGCTGTCTGCCGTTGCAAGTTTCCACAGGGCTATCGCCACTTGCTTCTCAACTGTGAGGACTGCTCTCATCCTGGTATTCTGGCACTTCAGGGCAGGGGAAAGCAAGTCACAAAGTTCCATGAAAGTGCCCTTACGCATGCGAAAGTTTCGCAGCCACTGGGAATCGTCCCACACCTGCAACACTATGCGGTCCCACCAGTCTGTGCTTGTTTCCCGGGCCCAGAATCGGTGTTCCACGGATAGAACCTGCCCCATCAACAACATGATCTCCAAAGCGCCGGGACCTGCGGTTTGAGAGAAGTCTGTGTCCATGTCCATGTCCATGTCCTCATGACTCTCGTTGCCACGCTGCCGTCGCCGCCTCCTCCTTGCCTCGTTTTTCTGGTCCTGGTTCAGCATAAACTGCACGATAATGGTGTTTACAATGTTTATGACTGCTGTCTTGAGCTGAGCGGGCTCCATGCTTGCCGTGGTATGACGTCTGCTGTGTTCACCCAGGAGAAAAGGCGCGAAACAGATGTCTGCCGTTGCTTTCATGGAGGGAGGGGTGAGGCTGTACCCAGAACCACCTGCAACAATATTTTTTGCCCCATCAGGCACTGGGATCTTAACCCAGAATTCCAATGGGCGGGGGAGACTGCGGGAACTATGGGATAGCTATGGGATAACTACCCACAGTGCAACGCTCCGGAAATAGACGCTAGCCCCGGTACATGGACGCACACCGCCGAATTAATGTGCTTAGTGTGGCGGCACACATTCGACTTTATATAATCTGTTTCCAAAATTCGAATTCTGTAAATTCGGATTAATCCCGTTGTGTAGACATACCCTTTAATTCAGACAACATACTGCTTCGGATTTTCTCTTTCAAAGTCCAGCCACCATTGCTAGAACTAAGAGTCACATTTTCAATCTATTGTATTTCTGCTATTTCTCAGTGCTGAAACCTGGCTTACAAGTTCTCAGCTCCGGAGCAATGTTACAAAATTTCAGATAAATTGTGTTAGCTGTTTTAGGCACAATACTGTGAAAAAAGTTGTTTGACTTTCATTTTATTTAAATAAAAACAGTTCAGAAAGCATGAATTTTACTCTAACATTAATAGGAGACACAACTGTCAGGCCAAATTCTGCTCATATTTACACTTATCTAACCAGCTTTGAAACAAGTGGTGGTTTCCTGGGTACAAATGGGAGCAAAATTGAGACTTTGAAGGATACATAGACCTCTTCAAGCCATATTCTATCCTGAAGCCCTGTGCAATCCCAAGTCATTAGGAATAAGTCAGTCTGGACAGAATCGGGCCCTTTGTTCTTAATTTGAACAGTTGTTTTCTAAAGCAGTGCTATCATGTATCATCCCAAAAATTCTTTATGTAATCTTCTTACCATGCAAAATTCAATGTAGTATGCTGTTTAATTATTATAGAATAGTTAATAGATCACAGCACAAATTAAATAAAGTCATACTAAGGTGGTCTGGTCAAATCTGTAAGGAGACGGATTGTGTGTGTATGTAATGAAAGAAATAATGCAATTTCTATCAGAATGCTGCTGTGATAATGGGTGCAGTATAAAATCCAGAATAGAACAGAACTAAAATATAAGAAACTAAACATATAAAAATTACAGAAGAATTCTATTATAAGAATGGATTTGGGCAATATCTGTTTTGATTTTTATATGCAAATAGTCACCACATCTAGATCAGCAAGGTAGTTAATTTCTCAAATCAGACATATAAAAGAACAATCTCCATCTGGCAAAGATAGATCAAACTCTTCTTGGAATTTTAATCCTAAAGCAGGTCGGTCAGGTTATAATTGGCTCTAAATAGCACTCTTGAAACCAATAACATTCTTTATCTAAAGCCAAATAGCACTCTGAAAAGTGTGAAATTCCTTCCTACATTTAAAAAGGTCAAAGATATTACTTCCAATTTGATCCTTGTAACTAAATGCCCATGGGTATGGGTATTATTGTGTGGTGAATACATCAGAGACACTATCAAATGGTTTTGAAAAGTAATTTGTGGCCATATAACTAAATTATTATTACCATCAGCGATCACTACGACTGAATTTCACTGAATATAGAAGATTATTAAATACATCCAGGGGAGGAACAAGAGACTGATCAGGCAATTTTTGTACAAATAAAGGAAGACAGTACAAAGGTTATGATATGAATTGAGAGCAAGGAAAATACATGTAAATAGCTAGAGAAAAGTGAATGTTTTAAGGGTTAAGATATAATTTATTTCTTTATTCATTTTATTGAGCAAAACAGTAGATCAGACCTTGAGGGCCTAATTTTTAAGAAGTGATCAAGTCATAAATTAATTGCAAAAATGGCAAAAAAATTGCACTAGGTTCTGGCTCAAAAAAGTTAAAATAAAGACATTCAGATTGTGAACAATATGGAAGATACTTATGGATCCAGGCCTGTAACAAAAATAATTCACAGTAACCACAACTGAAATATATATCTTTAGGTGGATGGTTTTAAAAGGTTAGATTGTTTTCCATGGGTCTGTTTTGGGGATAAGGGTTTATACTATTGTATAAATTTTAAAATACCAAAAAGAGAGAACCCTCATAAGGAAAATTTGGAAACTACCTTCACAGTCATTGAATACATCCCCTGTAAGGGCAGGATAAAGTCCCTAGACAGAGCATTTCTAAGTTATTGTTGAATTATTACCACATTTGATCTTAGTGATGCAATATATGCTTATGGCAAAGTATAAATTGTTTTAGGAATAGCATTAAAATTAAATTCAATACAAACAGATATTTTTAAATAAAACCAAACCCTGCTAGCCTTATTCATGTGAGTATATAGGTCCCATTGACTTGAAAAATTAAAGGCTTAAGAAAAATATACAATGCAAAATAATTAGAGATGGCAAACTGAAAAATGTCAAAACCAAAAGTAGTTTTACATATGTGCTTATTTGGCAACTGTAAAGTGAAACTGTCTGCATTCTTGAAAAAATTATAAGAGGACTTTTAGGGAGACAGGATGTAATCACCTGTATTAGGATTCAGCCAGGATACGAGTGTTTATATGCTGCCTCTTGAAAACCCCATGTCTTTTTTTATTATTTGTTTATATTTTATTGATTTTTTTTCTTCCAAAAATAAGAGAAGAGCAGACAAAAAGACAAAAGAACAAAAAAGTGAAGGAACGGAAGTGAAAAAAAGGACAAAAAGTGGTAGGGATAGGAAAGGAGAGTTACATCTCAGTTTCCAGCTAGTAGAAATTATCAAAGGTTTCTAAAAAGTTAGATCAAATCTTATCAAATGTATCTGAGGTCCCTCTTCTCTGAAACATTAGCTACTTTTTAGCTCCTAGGTCAGCCAGGTTGTTGTGCCAAGCTTCTATCCCTGGAGGCAGTCTGCTCTTTTACCTAAGCAATGCAAGTCATTTGGCTGCAAGCACTGCTCTACAGAACCAAGCTTTCCATGAGTTGGAAAGTTTTTGAGACAATGGGATATATCCCAAAACACAGTTCTGAGAAGTAATTTTTCAGGAGGGATCCATTATCATATTATTCCTCTTCCCTTCTTCTAACCAAAAGGATTATATCCTGGGATTGTCCCAAAATACGGAGACCCACATCTCCAGCAGCAGTATATTTTGGCAAGGTCCATGTACTGTAGGCTATGTGAAAGAACTACAGGATTTTTAAAAACCACAGCTAGTTGCAGAGTAACAGCCGTGTTAGTCTGTATCCGCAAAAAGAAGAACAGGAGTACTTGTGGCACCTTAGAGACTAACAAATTTATTAGAGCATAAGCTTATGCATATGGATGCATCCGAAGAAGTGGGCTGTAGTCCACGAAAGCTTATGCTCTAATAAATTTGTTAGTCTCTAAGGTGCCACAAGTACTCCTGTTCTTCTTTTTACAGCTAGTTGGGAATTCAGTTTTATGTCTCATCCAAAAGATTTATGTAGAAAAATGAATAGTTTAAGCAAGGAATGAAACTATGGTAGAGAACAAATACAACGGAGATATTGTGACTTGACAAACTGATGAGAGAAGACAGGTGGAAAAACATCTGTGCATAGAAGGAGAGTGCTGGTAAACTACAAAACAATTTTATTATAAACAAACAAACAAATAAATAAAGAGAATGGTTGGCTCCAGCCATGTGTTGTTTTTCTTTGTATTGACAGTTCCTTTTGAATAACATCTGGAAAAATGCTGTTTAGAAAGGGGGAAAGAAAGCAATGCATTTCCAAAAATAATCATATGTTGTTGTTTTTTGTTTCTTATTCAAGGCTGGGTTAACAACTTACTTTCATCCTGGAATAAATCTGAAGAAAATCCATTACTACAGCATCAAACTCTATGAAAAATTGGAGGAGGAAACTGGGCAGGTGAAAGTCTTAACTTCAAAAATATTAATTCAGTTCAATATTAGTCATGCTAAAAAAATTACAGGAAGATTTAGAATGGATACGTTGTGTGTCTGTGTCTGTGTGCACATGCATATAAAGGGAGCTCTCATACCACAAGGGCTCACTTTATCTGAATGTAGTTTGCCTTCTCTATGTCTATCCTACACTCATTTTCTAGCATTTAACTCCAGAATACTATAGATGCTCCCCCACAATCCTAACTCTTAAATAGAAAACAGATTTCAAAATTTAAACACTTATTATAAGTCAGAAACCAAGCAGGCAAAGCGACTGCAGTATCATCTTTCTAGTTGAGTTAAAACAGCATTCAGGAATGAGCAATCTGACAGTTAGGCATTTCTGGTTTTAATTTAAATGGTTTGATTCTGTCCTTAATCGAGAAGATTGCTGTAGTTCATTGTATCCATTTCAGAACTGTGCTACTCTTTGGTGACTAAATCACTTTCTCCAGCCAACATTTTCCCTCCTTCATGTTTGACACTGCAACAAAAACAGTGATTCTCACTTTGCTAATCTGCCAATTTGATAATTGTCACAAAAAACCCTGTGGCCTTACCCTACTTTTCAGCAAGATTAAAGATATTAGCAGAATGTCATAGTGAATTCTGCCATTACTAGATCTAATGCATTACATTCACTCATATACTGCGAGTATTAAAGCACAAATAGTTTAAACTAGGGCTATCACACTTAACTTACATGATTAACTGACAAAAATTTATCATGATTAAAAAAATTAATCATGATTAATCACAGTTTTAATCCATTATTAATAATAGAATACCAATCAAAATTTATTAAATATTTTTGGATTTTTTCTACATTTTCCAATATATTGATTTCAATTACAACACTGAATGCAAAGTGTATAGTTATCACTTTATATTATTATTTTTATTACAAATATTTGAACTGTAAAAATGATAAGAGAAATAGTATTTTTCAGTTCACCTCATACTAGTACTGTAGTGCAATCACTTTATGACAGTGAAACTTACAAATGTAGAATTTTTGTTGTTATATAACTGCATTCAAAAATAAAACAATGTAAAACTTTAGAGTCTATAAGTTCACTCAGTTCTACTTCTTTAGCCAATTGCTCAGACAAGTTTGTTTACATTTACAGGTTTCAGAGAAGCAGCCGTGTTAGTCTGTATCTGCAAAAAGAACAGGTGTACTTGTGGCACCTTAGAGACTAACAAATTTATTTGATCATAAGCTTTTGTGGGCTACAGCCCACTTCATCAGATGCATAGAATGGACCATATAGTAAGAAGATATATATACATACAGAGAACATGAAAAAGTGGAAGTAGCCATACCAACTGTGAGAGGCTGGGGGGAGGGATAGCTCAGTGGTTTGAGTATTGGCCTCCTAAACCCACGGTTGTGAGTTCAATTCTTGAGGGGGCCACTTAAGGATCTGGGGCAAAGTCAGTACTTGCCCTGATAGTGAAGGTAGGAGGCTCAACTGGATGTGTATGACCCTTCCAGTTATAGAAGATAGGATATCTCCATTATTTTTATTTTTTTTATTTTTAAAGGCTAATTAATTAAGATGAGCTATTATCAGCAGGAGAAAAAAAACTTTTGTAGTGATAATCAAGATGGCCCATTTTAGACAGTTGACAAGAAGGTGTGACGATACTTAACATGGGGAAATAGATTCAATCTGTGTAATTACCCAGCCACTCCCAGTCTCTATTCAAACCCAAGTTAATGGTATCTAGTTAATGGTATCTTCTTGTCGACTGTCTAAAATGCTGGGCCCTGATTGCACTTGCTACAGCTGTGGCTGTTTTCCCAATCAGCCCAACTTTTACAATGCCACAGCCCTCTCCCAGGGCTGTTTTAAGCCCTTCAGAGCGGGAGCAGGGTAACCACCCCGCTACACAATGTCACCTGAAAGTGAGGACAGGTATTTGCATGGCACTTTTGTAGCCGGTAGATTGAGTGTGGGGCGGGAGAGACATGCATTGTGCCTCCACTGGTCTCTCAGAAATTCCTCATGAAAGGTAATATCACTCCAAGTTGTATTAATTTTCTGCAGCCCCTTCTCTGCAGTGGAGATACTCCTTAGAGTGGGAGGATTTCTCAGTCAGTCACCAGCTCAGTAATCTTTGGTGGTGCAGCTCCAATGGTGCCTTGCTGCAACGGAATGGAGAGAACTACCAAGGATAGCGATTGCAGAGTCACAGAATCTCCATGTGGATTGCCATGGCCTCCCAGTAGTCCCTCAACCTGTTTGCTAGGGGGTTAGCTTCATTTCCTAACAGAACAATTAGAAGAAAAAATCTTTGTGATGCGGGGTGGGGGTGATCGGGCCACAGTCACTAATGTGAACAGGCACTTTCTAACTGGATATAATTATTTATACTTCATTAAAATATCTTTATTTTTTCAGTAAAGATGTGTGGTCAGTTAACTTTTTAATGTTTATTTTCTAATATCTTCAGTGATTAAAATGCTGATTCTTATCCCTTTTAACCCAAGCAATTAGCCAAATTTAGGACCCTGTGGGTTGGTTAAGAAGAGAAACTGATGATGGAATCAGGTTTCTTTGTACACTGTTAGCAAATAAACAGGACTGCATCAAAGTCCTGTTTCTTTGAACATGGCAGGAATCAGCTGCAGAGGAGAGTTTCTCTGCTCACAGCTCTAACCAAGCCCCTTTCAGTCAGCACTCAGTGCAAAAGCTCTGTCTGGGCTTTTCACAAGGCCATGTTCCCATTGCTTATTCAAGCAGTTCTTCCTTGCTGCCTTTTCTCTCATTTTCTCTGCTCTTTCTAGTTTCTCTCCCAGACATGCAAACCTTCACAAAACAGTAGCCAGTGAAACCCCTTTGCCCACGTTTGCCTTGCACATGCTCCTAATTTGGCTGGTGACATGTGCCTTGTTTGATGTGAAGGCTGCTGTTATTTCCTAAAGGAGATTAATGGCTTCTTACAACTATCTTAAACGAAGGACAGTGTTTACATCCCCTGGTTTCAGAGAAGTTTACCCCAACTCGTAATACTGATATTGAGATGATATTTATATAAGATACTAAACATTAACTTTTAAATTTATCTGACCTATTTTTGATAATGTATAGATAAGGGAGATAGAGCCCACAAAGTTGGCTCATTAATCCAATCTTAGAGGTTCAAAATTAATAGAGAATAATGAAATACGATAGAGGATCTATTTTTTTTTTTTTTTTTTACAACTTATTTTGAAGGTAGTGTACATTTAAGTAATGTGCTCGCTCAGCTTAGGCTTTTATGTGGTAACAAATTGTTCTTTACTCCCCCCCCCAATTCTACATTTGGGGCCTGATCCTTCAAAGGGATTTAGGGCTTGTGGTCACCGTAGTCAATGGCAAAACTCCCATTGACTTCACTGGGGTAGGACCAGGTGTTTAGACTGGGATAAGACAAAGTTCTAATGATAACTCGTTCATTTATTTTTGCTATCCATGTTTTAGGCTGTGGGATTTCATCAGCCAGGCAGCATCAGAATTGCTTCCACTCCTACTAGAGTGGATGAATTCAAGTACCAAATGACGCGAGCTGGTTGGCATCCAGCAGAGCAGTGTCTTATTGGGCCTGAGAGAATACAAGAGCTGTTTCCCATATTGAACATGGAGAAGGTAAAGAATAAAATGTTGTGAAAACAACTTTCCTTGAGGTTAAATGTTGGACTTTCAAAGATATACTGCACATCCAGGGCCTGATTCTCTTGTGCACTAAGGCCCTTAGTATAAAGGGTTTCAGCTCAAGCAGTGTAAAGGGGCTTAGTGCAAATGAGAATGAGCCACCTCCCCATGTGATTTTATTAGAGCAACGTTAACAAGATCCTCTGGGGGAGTTTCTATTGCATGGGAGAGTAAATTCGGGAAGAAAGAGAAACACAGCCTGTTCAGGACACAGAGCCGAGACTCAGATCCAAGTATTCTAAGAGAAAGCTCGGCAAAGACAAATATAGTTAAGGTTGGCATACTGTTTCTGTTTTAAATCCCCTTATTTAATGGCTCAGAATTAGGTTTGGCAGAATTTTATTTTCACTTTTTTATAATTTTGCTGGATAATATGAGTGTTTATTTTTAAGCACTTTTTATTTTTATCAATTTAGATTTAAAATTTCACAGTTGCAGGAAATTGGGAGGCATCAGACAGTTGGGGGCATCTGACAGTTGGGGATGGCTGACAGCAGACACTTAGGGTACGTCTTCACTTACCGGAGGGTCCGGCGGCAGGCAATCGATGTTCTGGGATCGATCCCGGAAGTGCTCGCCGTCGACGCCGGTACTCCAGCTCGCCGAGAGGAGTACGCGGCATCGACGGGGGAGCCTTCCTGCCGCGTCTGGACCCGCGGTAAGTTCGGACTAAGGTACTTCGAATTCAGCTACGTTATTAACGTAGCTGAATTTGCGTACCTTAGTCCGAAGTAGGGGCTTAGTGGGGACCAGGCCTAAGATTTTAAAAGTTACAGCTTTGTAACTGTGAAAACACAAATTGTCAACATCACATGTCAAAATATACAAAGTAAATATCCTTAAATCAAACTCTAATAAGTTATCAAGCAGCACTTTTCTTTCTTTGCTGTCTGTACATTTCTGTTATTATCAATGGAAATATTTTTGTATGTGTATGGTGAAATCAGTGTTTACTGACATTTACTGATAAAAAATCGAATCCTCCCAAGCCTACTATAATGAAGCAGTGCTGTCATGGAGTAGGATATGAGATTGATACTGGAGACCAAGAGCCAGAGTGGAGGCACAGGGATTCTGTATGGATGGCTCCTTTCAGGTACCTTGGGATTTGCACAGGTCCTAGGGATCCATTGGACTTATGAGCAAGAACTGCAGCCCATTTTGTAGAAACAAAATCATTTTTCTAGTGGAACAATTCACAGGGAACTCTATGAGGTGAATTTTGCAAAGATTTCCTCTCATTAACTCCCTCTCTGCTAGTTTTCCCATGAGAGGGGGTTATCAGAGCCATTATTTTAATTTTTAAAACGTGGTAAATGTTTCAACAACTATCATAGATTTTCATGGAATGAGAAATGATCATACTCATTTTAAAATGTGCAAATAATCTAAACCTTCTGAATGTTACTACTTATGGTGAATAGTCTGAAACCCTTTATGAGATTTTTGGAAGACATTTGACACATTCTGTTCATTTGGGTTTCTTTCTGAAATCTTCATCCTTGGCCTCTATCTCTATAATCACAGATAGATTCTGATGCTGGAGAATCACACTTCCATAGGACAGTTACAGAATTTGCCCGTTGAAGTCTTGATAATATAATATGCTTTTAAAATTGGTTTTCAGTTGACTCAAGAAATTCAGTTTTATATGAGATGCAATGAAAGCAGCAAATTTAATTTGAATTAATCTTGTGTGATGCACTTAGGTTTTAGCTGGCCTGTATAACCCCGGAGATGGTCATATTGATCCCTATTCTCTCACTATGGCCTTGGCTGCAGGAGCCAGGAAATATGGTGCCTTGTTAAATTATCCAGTCCAAGTGACAAATCTGAGCCCTAGATCAGATGGGACCTGGGAAGTTGAAACTCCACATGGAATAATTAGAACAAACAGAATTGTGAATACAGCAGGTAAGAATTAAAAAAATACTTTGATACCTTTTAAAGTTTAAAAAATAACTGGTATAAGATCAAGTAACTCAGACTAAGCAGTAGTACTCTACTATTTGTCTTGTAGTAACGTGTGCAATATGTTTTCTAGTAACTCTCTAGTTCCTGGTGAACCCATAAAACCCATGATTTGGTATCAGGCTGTCCTGATTTTTTTAATGGGCTCTTGCTTCACAATAGTATTGTGGAAACTGAGTGCTTAGTGGAAGAAATACCTTTCAATTATCCCTGCCTAGACATTATTATTATTTGTACGGAACAAAAACATTAATAACGTTTCTTCTCTCTCTCTTTCTCTGGTTTGTCTCCAACAAAATACTAGGGGTCAGACTATCCCATTAGCTTTTACAAGACGATCTGGTGGTCTGGGTTGGGGTGGGTGGAAGGGATAAAATGCTACCGCTGCAGTATAGTCCCCTCTCCTTAAAATTATGGAACCCCACATGGGTGCTCCTTGGGAAACAAGCTGGAATGATCAGACGGGGAGGGGCAGGGAGTGAAGGGCTGGCTGCCCTCTATTATATCTTTCCTCAGAGACCTATTGGGGTGCAGCAAATAAGATAATACTGATCCTTTCAGTTTTATCTTACTCTGTGTTGCACTCAGATGTGAAACCCATATCCCTGAAGGGGAGGATTTTTACTGTTTGTTTGGTAGGTTAAACGTCCCCTTTTTAACAATATATTTTTATGCTCCAT
This sequence comes from Trachemys scripta elegans, assembly GCF_013100865.1. Lineage (NCBI taxonomy): Eukaryota > Metazoa > Chordata > Testudines > Emydidae > Trachemys > Trachemys scripta. The sequence continues at coordinate 41,399,411 of NC_048303.1, forward strand.
AAATATTAAGTTAAAATGATTTGTATTTATTTTCCTCTGTATGTAACTTTTAACATTCATTGTATTAAGTATTACTTATTCGGTATTAAGCAGTATATAAAAAACTCCCCTTATTACATGTGGGTAGTAACACGGCATTTTTTAGTATGATTGCCCAATACTTCCCATTATAAGACCCTATGTTCGGTTGCTTCTAACTTTGCCAAACGTTAACCTTTGGGCTGAATTTTTCCATGCCTGGTGGCTGTTTCGGGTTGATGATTTTTATTTTTTATTTTTATTTCTGCCAAAACTATTCAGCCATTTCAAAGAACAAGGCTAGGGAAAAATAAATTGTTTTGACCATGTTAAATTCTTGAGACCTCTTCTTTGAACAGTTCTAGTGCCCCCATGCTTTGGAGAAGAAACTTTAAATTTGGCAGGGAGTGGCCTATGAAAATCCACCCAAATTTGGCCAAGTTATAAGCCTTTGAAAAATGTTCAGTAGAGACTTACTAGAGTTTAACAGGTAAAATCTCCAAAGATTTCATCCTTAAGGTGTGCGTGAACCTCTCACAGATCCTAGTGTTGACCAGACTGCATATGCACCAACCTAAGGCTATGGGGACTCAGAAGGACTGCTTCCAGCTGCTCCAGGCCACGGTGGGGCCAAGCTAGGGTGACCATATGCCCATTTTGGCCGGGACAGTCCCTTTTTGAAGCCCTATCCCGACCGTCCCAACTTTTTTGGCAGAAGTGGGCAGTTGTCCCGTTTGCTCTTGCTGACGTGATCAGTTGACAAGAGCAAACAGACAAATACCCACTTTTGCCAAAAAAGTGGGGTGCGGTGTGGAGGCGGTGAGCAGCAATGCCTGCCCCTTGCAGGGAAGGGAGGCAAGGCTCTGGCAGGGGGCGGACAGGGTTTCAGCGACCAGCAACCCCAACCTCATGCGGGGGGGGGCCTCGAACAAGTGGCTCAGTCCAGCAATGTGCAGCGGGGGAGGGCTCATGCCAGCCCCGTGCAGGAGGAATGTGGGGGCACAGAGCTCGGGCCAGCCCTGTGCGGTGTCCTGTTTTCCCTTTGGGACATATGGTCACCCTAGGCCAGGCATCAGCACTGGGAGAAGGGAGTGAGTCCCCACGACCCCCCAGGCTGCATGAAGGAAGAAGCTGTCTGATTCACATTCAGAGGGGGACAAAAGTTGAACCAAGAGGGAGGGAGAGGAGTAAACGGGAATAAGGACTCTGGTGAGAATGGGACTGCAGTGAGGGAGAAACTCACTGCAGTCCCATTCTGCAGGAGAGACTGGTACTAGTTGGGAAAGGAGATGGAGATTGGGAGCTGAAGGTGAGGAAGAAGGGAGGGTGGAACTGGTAGTCAAGAGGGTGGGAAGGGGAGGCTGGGGCTTGTTGGGCAAAGAGACTGGGCCTGGGTTCTGTATAGTCAGGTGACTGGGTGTTTGAGCCAGTGAGTTGGCTGTAGGGAGCACCGATATTGCAGGAGCAAGTGGTGGTTGGGGGGGAGACTGGGACTGTCTGGACAGGAAAACGGACTAGGAACCAATGGGGAGCAAAGGGGATGGGGGAAGGAGAGACAGATCTGACATGGAGGTGGAGTGTGGATGAAGAACTGGGACTGGCTTGGCAAAGGCACTGGGACAAGGGGGAGCGGGAGGGGGAGACTGAGATTGTATGAGAAGCTTAGGATGGAAGGCTGGAAGTGGAGGTGGGGGGAGAGGCAGATAGGATGAGGAGCCAGGAATGGGGGAGTTGGGATTGACTAGGTAAAGAGACTGTGAACAAGGTGTTGGGGCAGGACGGAGGAACAGGGACAGGGTGTGGAGAGAGACTGGGAGTGGCAGGGAGATTGAGACTCAGACAGTGAACCCAGAGGGGAAAAGTAGGACTGGCTGTGCAAGGAGACTGCGACTGAGATGAGAAGTCTGAGGAGTGAAGATTGGGATTGAATGAGCAAGGAGAATAGAACTTGGAGAAGGAGCCAGGGATGGGGAGGAGACAAGGGACAAGTTAGAGGGGATGGTGCAGGAGGGGTTAAGCTTGGTAAAAACAGACAGCAGTGTCTGTGCCCACTAGAGCACACTCCGCTACAGAGCCTGGAATGGAATTCAAGATTCCTGAGTCTCACCATTCCTCTGCTGTCAGCAAATAACTGTGAAAACCAATGGTAAGGTGTATGTTTCATCCCCCTCTAGTGCTTGTCCGCACAGAGGATGACAACATACTTTTGCTATCAATTACTCCCTAAGCTTAAGCAGCAGAGGTTTGTGTGGTGGATCTAAAAGGTTCCAACCCTGCTGATGGCCCATATGGATGTCATATGATGTCACATGATGGAATTTCTGTTTTTTCTACTTTTTAAAAATCCTATGCAAGTGTATATACAAGAAAACTGCATTAAAAGAACATTATTAAGGTTGCAAAGTCAAGCACTCAGAAGTTTGGATATGCCAGAATTAAGGTGTTTCTTGCAACTGCAGTCACGCCCCATTGTGCACATGCACTGTAATAATCTTTAATTCCTTTACTGCCTGCTGTACTGCAGAGGACCATAGATCTGTTCTGGGGATGAATCAGAGTTGTATAGTAAATTGGACTGGTTTTGGTAGGACTCTAACCTCATTTGTTGCAGAAGTTGGAAACGGAAATGAATGAAGCAGGGGATTGCAGGAAAAAAATGGATTGTCTCATAAATAAGAACACTGAGTGCTGTCCTGGGGAACTGGATTTTATCCATAGAATTCCTGTGTGAGGCTGGGCAAGTCATTTAAGCCAAACTTCTTAGAGCATCTGAAGAAGTGGGTTTTTTACCCACAAAAGCTTATGCCCAAATAAATCTGTTTGTCTTTAAGGTGCCACCGGACTCCTTGCTGTTTTTGTGGATACAGACTAACACAGCCACCCCCTGATTCTTAGAGCTGGTCACTATTTGTATGTTCCTCATTTTCTGGTAGCCCAGCTTGAGACCCTGGGGCTTGATTTGCAGAAGTGCTGAGCTCTCACATCTGTACTGAAGTCAATGGGAGCTGTGTTTGAATATATGAACTGCTATATAATGCCAAGTATTCTGCAAAATCAGGTCCTAGATAGCGCAGATTGGACACTCAAAATCGTTAATTTTTTTGCCTTAGTCACACTGTGCATCAGTTCTACATCTGTAAAATGGGGATAATACCACACCTCCTCTTCACAGGGGTGGTGGGAAGATAGCTTAATTAATGTGTGTGAATCACTCAGATACTATAATGATGACCACTACAGAAAAACAGATAAGGAAATTAATAATTCTGGATTTAGAGCAGGGTTTGAATTCGTGTAATAAAGAAAGCCAATAGCCACACTTTGAACAATGAGAAAAAATATTGGAAGCTGCTCATTAATAGAGCACCATCCATCTTGTGTGTAGTATCTCACTGATAAGCATACCAGTGCCAAGGCAAACCTTACACTATGAACAGGACTATGCACAGCAAGGAAATAACAAATTTCCTACTGATCTGCGTAGCTGCAGCCTATGACTGTCCTGTTCTGGGCGGCTTTGTCTCTGCCCCAGCAGGAGCTGTGACATGGGAAACCAAAGACTGCATCTAGAGTGTACAGAAATTGTGGTATCTCTACACTTCCTGGAGGACTTAGTCTATGCACATTGTGTACTGAATAAGACGGGTCCTGTGAAAAAAATAGTTTCTGATCATCTAATTAGAGACTGTATCATATTTAAGGTTCCACAGACAACATTGATACTGGTATTTTCTATCTTTTGAGCACCTGACTTTGCAACCATAATAAGGTTCTTTTAGCATAGTTTTCTGTGTAATTATGTATGGAGTGATGGGACTGCCTACAACGGCATGTGGCCCATCAGCAACTGCCAGTAGCAAAAATCCCGAATGGCCAGAGATGAAACACTAAGTCAGGAGAGCTCTGAGTGTCAGAGAATTTTTTCCCAGGTATCTGCCTGGTGGGTCTAACTCAGTGGTTCTCAGCTTTTCCAGACTACTGTACCCCTTTCAGGAGTTGGATTTGTCTTACGTACCCCCAAGTTTCACCTCACTTAAAAACTACTTGCTTACAAAATCAGACATAAAAATACAAAAGTGTCACAACACTATTATTGAAAAATTGCTTACTTTCTCATTTTGTCTGTATGAAATTTTAGTTTGCACTAACTTCACTAGTGCTTTTTATGCAGCCTGTTGTAAAACTAGGCAACTATCTAGATGAGTTGATGTACCCCCTGGAAGACCTCTATGTACCCCCAGGGGTACATGTACCCCTGGTTGAGAACCACTGGTCTAACTGATCACCATATTTGGGGTTGGGAATGAATTTTCACCCAAGTAAGATTGGCAGAGACCCTGAGGGGTTTTTGCCTTGCTGTGCAGCATGGGGCATGGGTCACTTGCACGTTTAAACTAGTATAAATGGTGAATTCTCTGTAACTTGAAGTCTTTAAACCATGATTTGAGGACTTCAGTAACTCAGCCAGAGGTTAGGGATCTATTTCAGGAGTAGGTGGGTGAGGTTCTGTAGCCGTGTACAGGAGGTCAGACTAGATGATAACAATGTTCCCTTCTGACCTTAAAGTCTATGAGTAAGTAAACACACACAAACTTCCACAAGGTTATAAAGGTATCTTATGTCAAGTATCAAGAACACTGGGAATTAAGGGTTTTTCAGACCTCTGACAAGTTCTGTCCCTCTCTGTCATCCTGTTCTTCCTCCCTTTATCTCTCACTGTCTTCCTTAGAGGATACCATGTTTTCTTCCCTCCCATTCTGTGCTTTTCCAGCTCATCCAGTTCTGCTCCAAAATGGTTTTACTCTTTCTTAATAAAACACATGCAGCCTGGCACTAGAGCTGGATGAAACACGGGATTTCCAGTTGATGGGAAATGCTGCTATTTCAAAATTTGAGTATGGTCTGAATTGGGCCAAAACCAAATTTTTCAAAATTTACTGCCTAACTGGCCCTTCCCCCAAAAATTCATTTAGGAAATACCGACATAATATTGTATTTCCTAAACTAAATATGCTCCCCTGACCCCAACAGCTGCTGAATGAGACTGTCATTCTTGGGTAATTGTCGTTATTGCCCAGGGAAGTTGCAGGAAACCTTTCTGCTGGAATCCTGCCTTTGATTTGCCAAAAGTTTGCTGGACCCGAGATGTTTCCATGAAACCTGTTGGGTGTTCTACAAATCGGTATTTTCCAATAGAATATGTTTTATTGGAAAACTTCTGACCAGCTCTTCCTGGCACCTTTGGATCTCTAATATGCTCCAGAATCTTTTTCCCTGGCTGTCAAGTTCCTGACTTGCCTTGTCATCATTCTCAGAAGTTTTGAAGGCAGTGGGAGGTACTGGTCACTCAGCATTTTGGGAATCGGGCCACTTACTTAGGTGTCAAACTTCAGGCACCCATTTTCTAAAAACTTGGCATTAGAGCATATTGATGAAATATTGCACATTTAATAACTTTCCTTATTTTATAGTGTGATTGGCATCCTTTTGGTTGTGTTGTCAATTGTCATTATATACAGCTTTCCTCACAACTGCTTTCCAGAACTTATCATTCTTTGTAAAGCCAATCTGCAGCCTTGTGAAATCTCTTAGGCTTTTTCATTTGCTTTGATAACTTATTAAACCAAAGATATGCTTGGCTAAGCCTAATTCTAATGTGTAGCTAAGTGTTCAGCCAAACACTGAACATTTAAAGTTGATATTGCTTAACATTCTGCGTCAAGGTATGCAACCACTACTATGACCAGTATATGCTATTAACATTCTTTCAGCCAGCATTCACTCTTCATTTCAACCGCAGCCCTTCAAATCATTACGGTTAATTTTGATGCCAGCCATAGCTAGACTCGTTGCTAATTATAAGCACAGCAGGGTTAATCAGAGAGCTGTCTACTCTTTTTTTTTTTTTGCACAGTCAACATTTGCTGTGGAACTGGAATGAACAAGTTTAAACCAACTTGTAGCTGTTCCACTTGTGAGTTTTCTATTTTTAAATAAGCAGGCCCCTAATAAATAATCCCTGACATAAACTAACTGGTGTTGAACTTGCTAAGGAGGCTAGCAGTGTATTTATAATAGAGTCATTAATAAAACCTGAAGAAATGGTGATTTTATTTTAGATATGCATACTGCATATACAGATATTTGACCTCACAGCAGTTGTTCCATTTTACAACAGTTTTGGAATGTACTTAGAAATGGAATATTTATTGTTTTAACTGAATTATTTTTTCTTTTACAATATCTTACCAGACTACCATGCTATGTAAATTTGCCAAACAATACTAACACTAAATATTTTGCTCTGAGATGTTTTTAATCATTTTGATGTAGAAAAATTCTAAAGGTATAAATTATGCTTTTGCTTTAGCTATCTCTCCCAGGAGAGGGGGAGTTTGACATCTGATTTCAGTTAGAATTTTGTTTCTGAGAGCACACTCTTTCTTTAAGACTTCTTTTTTTTTTTTTGGTTCAGAATTTTTAGGCACAGAACCAATGATGGATCCCAGCTGTTGTCCTGGGCTAATTAAGTAAGCAACAATTCAATACTGCAGTACTGAATCCTACAGTCAACATAAAAAATAGCTAAGTACAATACCTATATAAGTGGATTTAAAAAGTGGTTTTGAATAACACTGGAGGTTCTGCTTATGATTAACTCCATATCCGTTATAGTCAAAAATCTATCATGAGATCATATACATACAGCTGCACGTAGTAATATATTTCAGGAAATATCTTCAATTTTAAGAAGCTGTTTACAGCATCTTATAGTGCACATTTTAAAAGGGACACAGTTAAGGCCAGTAAACCAGTTTTGTTTGCTTGCAGAGGAGCAGATACCTGTTATGCCATCCATTCGCCCTTCTTGTTCTGTTTTTCTGTGAGCAAGTAAAATAATAAAAATTACTGTAGTCCTGTTCTTGGAACATCAGTATGTCTTATTCCAGGGTGAGGCCAAACCAAAGAGGGGCTATGTCACCACATTCCCCGTAATCTTGGGTGTTTCACAATGCTATGCTGTTGTAGCTCCCAACCTAGGCTGCTCACAAACAGCCAAACAGCAGGCAGGTCACACACCCTGAGTGTCTGTGTATAGCTGCAGCCCTGGTCCATCAGCTCTGACCCCCAGCAGCCTTCCAGCAACACACTAGCCACACTCTGGCTTCCACCAGCCTTGGTTACTATGTTCAGGGTGCCCTAACACATTCTCAGTCTTGAATTTTCCCAAAACATGTGTTCTGCACTTACCAGGCCTCTCTTGGACAGTTCAGATATTAAGGTTTGTTGCTCATGTACAGAGTCAATATTCAACAGTTTGCTCCTTTATATGGAGTTACCAAAAAGTTCAGTTTAAATGAAGCACTGGGTTGGTTTAGATTAAAAAATAAAACAAGTTTATTAACAAAAGAAGATAGGATTTTAAGTGAATTCAAGTATAGGAGATAAAGTTAGAAATGGTTACAAGCGAATAAAAGTGGAAACACATCTAAAAGTCTCAAACTTAATTTAGCAAGTGTTGGTTCAAGGGTTTGCTTAACATAGCCTTTCTATGACCTACAGTCTTCCAGGAAGATGACGACTGACTTTCTTTCATCAGGATCAGTCCCGGAGTCCCAAAGGTGCTGGTGCCTTTGTCTTGTTAGGTGAAAGAGAGAGAAAGCATGGAGTTTTCTGCCCCTTTGATTTATAGTCCAGTGAACCCTTGAAATGGATTCTTCTGAAGATTATCCCTCAAAGCAAAGTTTATTCAATCAATCAGAATAAAGTGATCACTTTCAGTCAGAAAGTGACATGGAGTCTGGTGGTGAATGAGGCTCCATGCTCTTTCTTACCACCTGTGTTTGCTGAAATGCAAATTTGCTTTGTCTCCTGCTGTCTCCTCCCCCTGCTTTCTTGAGTACCCTGTTTACTACTTATATTTAAATTGAGAAAAACACATTCCTTATTTAGGATAGATATGTTTAACAACCTTAACTAGGCTGGGTTGTGTGGTTTTGTATATGTGATAACATCATACAGGGGGATTTCATAACTTTACATGTAATGCTGCTACATACATATCACCATGATGTTATTGACCAGCACATTATTAGTTTTTAAATGATACCTCATAAGGCATATTTTGTACAAAGATTATTACAGTAGTGTGTAGGGTGAGGATACAGAGGTGCTTTCGGTCGTACAGTATTTTCACAATATCTCCCTGAGTCCAAGTAATTTTTGGTGGAAAAACTATGTGGGATACTAAAGATGGGATTATTGTCATCGTCTTTCTGTTCTTCTGTACGTATTACCAGGGATTCATACCTTAAACTATTCTTATTCACAGGGGATTTGGAAATGCCTGATGTTAGGAGACTCCACTGATCCACTCCTTCCAGACTGATTTTGTGCTAGTTTACTTCATTCCATGGCATGTGCTCCCACTCACAGCCCCCACATTACAATCATGCAAAACCATGTTAAGTAATAGAGTCTTGTGAGAATATAAAAGGAGAAAGATAGCTGTATTCATAGATATTAGCACCATGAAACAGAGCAAAGATCCACATACTCCATTATCCTGTTTCCAACAGTGGCCTGTACCAAAGGCTTCTTTAAACAGGTCCATCTTGGAGAATTATGGAAAAACTTGCCCATAGACAAAGATTTTTCCTTACCTCTATTAGTGGATTGCTTATGCCCTTCTAAAAACAATTTTTATCCTATCTCATATAACTGTGTATGTTTTCATTACCCATATAAATGTCTAACCTTTTGATTCCTACTAAGGTCAGGGCTCAATTATATCTTGTGGCAATTAATTGCAAAGGTCTATTATGTATTCTGTAAAGAAAATATTTCCTTTCAAGAATTTTAAATTTGTTGTATTGTTCTTGTATTATAAAGAGGATATAAGTAGGCACAACTGATTTACCTCTTGTGTACCATTCCTTATTCTGAATACCGTTTTTTGTTTCACCTCTTGTTTATGACTTCTCTAAACAGTGGTAGTATTTTCGATCTTTTCTCCACAAAAGTGTTCTATGCCTCTAACCAGTTTTGCCACTTGTCTTTAGATGCCTTCCCCCCCACCCTTTTACATTTTTTAAAAAGAGAGGGTGAGCGGAACTGAACAAATTATTCCAAATTAGGATGTACTGCTGGTTTATATAAAGGCAGTATAATATCCTCTTTATTATGTTCTATCACATCCTTGTGCATGCTAACATTACTCTCTTTTTTGACTTTCTGTGTGCACTTATCAAAGATTTTCATTGAGCTGTCCTCACAAGTGCCCAGGCTTTTTCTGAAGTCGTTACAGTTAATTTAGAACACTGTATAGTACCGATTATTATTATTATTATTATTATTATTATTATTATTATTATTATTATTATTTAGTACAGATTATTCTTTCCAATGTACATTATCTTGCATTTGTCAGCAATGAATTATATATGTCAGTATGCTGCTCATCCATATACCATGTAGCTTCTCCAGACCACTGGGAAGATCTGCATAGTCTTCTGTATTCTTAACGAACATAAAAAATGTTGAACTCCAATGATCCCTAACCAGCAGAAGGCAAAGGAGTCTTGTGGCTGCTTTAAGTTGTACCAAGGGCCCTAGAAACCCCAAGAATCAAGGGAGTGTAAAGATGACATAGCCACATTTGATGAATCCCTTGGGTTGTAGGCATATTTGCAGTATTTTGGGGTGCACATTGTTGGGATTCCCTCCAAGACCTTTTCCACTAGGCTTATCCAGAATACCTTGTCGAGTTCTGGGAGAACACTTTATCAGTCCTCTGTGATCCAAAGCACTCAGTTTGACTCCCCATTTTGTCACTCAGGTTCCTTTATTTGGCATACAGCAACATTACGCTGAGTTGATCAGACTCAAATGTAGGAGGATGGATGTAGGGTACACCACAGTTCCGAAGTTACACAGAAACCCTCTCTTTTTACATACATTTACACATCTCATGGCATTTACTGTACATTACATCACACATTTTTGGATTGGATTGGTTTCTTTGTAATAAAATATCTAAATGTTTATTTACAAGGAAAAAAAATAAGAGAGTTATTTACAGGTTAAAGTAAGCAAACGCATACACACAGATCTAAATCCCAAAAGTGACAGAGTTGTAGTAATCTGTCAATTCAAAATGGCTTTCCAGGCAGATGCAGGGGTAACCTTTATTCTGAGTCTGATCAGCTCAGTGTAGCATTACAGTATGCCAAATAAAGGTTACCTGAGTGATAAAATCCATTCACTGAAATTTATGTTTGCATATTATCATAGTTGTTAATTGTGTTTCTTAGGCTTCTGGGCTCGTGAAATAGGCACAATGATTGGACTGCACCATCCCCTAATACCTGTTCACCATCAATATGTTGTCACATCAACTATCCCTGAAGTGAAAGCCCTGAAAACGGAATTGCCTGTGCTTCGTGACTTAGAAGGATCATATTATCTAAGACAGGAAAGGGATGGGCTTTTATTTGGTCCATATGAAAGTCAGGAGAAAATGAAACTACAGGAGTCATGGGTAACAAATGGAGTCCCACCAGGTAATTAAAAAAAAATTACATGTATCTTCAAAGCTTGATAAACTATAGAAAATAGTTTAACAATATAAAGCACAATAGCATATTTCCCTTTATAACACTGACTTGTGTGATGAGAAGTGGAAGGTATTGAAAATTTAGTTGCAACATATGCTTTTTTTGCGTATCTTTCAAAATATGACTACAGCCTCTGAGACTGAACAGAAATAACAAGCTGAACACTAAGGCAGACTATTATATATATGAATGAAATAGAGCCATAAAAACAAATGGCTTTGTCCAGCATTAGAGAAGTCTCCTGTGCCTGTCTATCTCCTTTCTGCTTCAGTGCTGAGACTTTGTGTTGTTAATGATAATAATCAGACCTATCTCTTACATAGTGCTTCTCATCAGTAGATCTCAAAATGCTTTACCATTACGGGTAATATCATTATCCCAATTTTACAGATGGGGAAACTGAGGCACAGATCAATAAATGACTTGCCCAAGGTCATCCAAAAGGTCAGTGACAGAGCCAAGAATAGAGTCCAAGGCCAAGTCTACATTACAGACCTATATTGGTATATCTGCATCGCTCAGGGATGTGAAAAATCCACTCCCCTGATAGACATAGTTATCTCGACCTAAGCCCCGGGGCAGACAGAGCTATGTCAGCAGGAGAAGCTCTTGCGGAGGTGGATTAACTATGCCAACAGGAGAAGCTGTCCTGTCAGCATAGTAGTGTCTTCAGTGCAGCTGTGCCACTATAGCTCTGTATGTGAAGACAAGCCCCAAGTCTCCTGAGTCCTAGTCCAGTGCCTGAGCTGCTAGGCTGCACTGCTTCCCCTTAGATCAAGAGAAATAAAATGAAAGCTGACTTTTAAATCCAGTTGCCCTCAGTTTGTGCTCTTCTTACAGGGAAGTGGGGTTTTGTGATGTAAAGATAGAAAAGGTGTGGATATACAGACTGATGAATTACCTACTGCTCTTGCTTATATATATATATTGTATGCATATATTTAAAACAAATATTTACAGTTTATTACAAATATATAATATGAATCAAATATTTGTGCAGGTTTTGGAAAGGAACTTTTTGAGTCTGATTTAGACAGAATAATGGATCATATCGAGGCTGCAATGGCAATGGTCCCAGTCCTGAAACAAGCAGACATCATTAACACAGTTGCTGGTCCTATCACATATTCTCCAGACATTCTTCCTATGGTGGGACCACATCAGGGTGTCAGAAATTACTGGGTAGCAATTGGCTTTGGGTGAGTAAATTCATCACACCATTAACTTTTGTCCATCATGTATTAAAGTAAAGCTAATTAAAATTGCATTCAACTTCAGCATCACTGACCTTGTTTTTTTTAAATATACTGCACACTATCCTGTGCCTGCAAGTGGCCTCAACCGTCTGATCATGTGCATCTCCTTATATTTGGCCATGTATTTGTCACCACTCCCACCCATCCTGTGGCTCTTTCTCACCAGCTCTTTTTCTGTTCTTGCTCCTTTTCTTCTGCAGCATGGAACAGTTAACCTCAAGGCCAATTTCATTGTTGCAGGAAATGAGTAGTATTTAAAATATTGTGTGCACCAAGATAGACTCTTGTCAGCACTCTTTCTTAGAGTACATCTTTCAGTTTATTTGTGCAAATAACTTTGGGCCATATTGGGTATGTCTACACACAATTAAACACCCACGGCTGACCTGGGTCAACTGATTTGGCCTCCTGGGGCTTGGGCTGTGGGGTGTAAAACTGTTGTGTAGACATTCAGGCTTGGGCTGGAGCCTGAGCTTTGGGACTCCATGAGGGGGAGTGTCCCAGAGCCAGCTCCAGCCTGAGCCAAAACATCTACACAGCAATTTTTAGCCCTGCATCCCAAGCCCCGTAAGCCCAAATCAGCTGACCCAAGCCAGCTGCAGCCATGCCACAGCTCTTTTATTCCAGTGTAGAAGTACCCATTGTCTTCTCCATGGGCTATTTTGCAGCTGCAAAGGATTGTGCAATTCCAGTTGTGGCAAGGATGAGTGCAACAAAGGAAGCTTAACATTTGAGGTGCTGAATGGAATGTTATATGTTTCGTGGAGAGGGTTGAAGAAGTACTAAGCAGAGGGTATTAAAAGGGTTATGGGAGTATTGGCTGTTGTAGAAGGGGTGTGCCAGATGAGAGTACTGGGGGTGCCAGATGTTGAGAAGACGGATACTGTAGGTGAGTGTTGTTGGATGTTAGAGGTAGGTGGTGTATACTGGGAGAAGGTACTGTTTGAGGACATCTGGGTGCTGCTGCTCATTCTTTCTCATTGTGATATTCTTACATTAACATTTTCATTAATCATGGTATACAATTTGTTCATCCTAAATTCTTTGCCACATTCAGTTACCTCAGCTGATCATTGCTCCAAGAGGAATGGATAATTGCCTAATCATCATATCAAAATCCACTAAGGCCTTATCCACTTTTTCTTCACTTTACAAACCCTCATATATAAAACTATATAAGAGATTAAGATGCTTTCCCAGGCTCCCAAAATAAAATAGATTGATCATTTTGAATTGAATAATTGATTAAGTACACTTGCTGTTTGAATTTAAGAGGTTTTAAAAATTTCACCTTTTAACTACACACTTAATATTCTTATCTAAAGCACTGGGTTCCAGAAAAGACTGCTTTGTTACATTAATTGCATTTCCTGTGGGCCCTTTTCTCCTCCCATTGAAGTGATTTCAGTGGAAATAGGATTAAGGTCTATATTGGACTGACTGGAGACAGCAGAGAGGGTTTTATTCCTATTATAAACTTAATTAAAAAAAAAGTATACATTTGTTTAGCTTCTGAATGTTACGACCCAAGGTTTAATGAGGAAATTGATGAGACAGGGGTATCTGTATTTCAGGGGTCATTGACACTCCACCGTCCCCTAGCAGAACGCTATAGAAGCAGATGTTTCCATGTATGTTGAAATTTTGTGTGTACATTGGTAGTCTTTATCTCAGAATTCCCGGTCAGAACATTGAGATTGAAGTCTTAGGGAGTGTGTGTGGTTTTTATGTAATCATTTACTATTTGTTTGAGGCCAACAGCTTGCTGCGCACTTTAATGTGTAGACAGGTTAATAATTATTATGGGTGGGACTGCTATCACTACATATTATTAAATTGCCACATACTTCCCATTATAAGACCTAGTTTTCAGTTGTTTATAACTTTGCCAAACTTTAACCAGGTAGCCTTGAAATTTTCTGTGATGACTGTCTGCCTTAGGCTGAATACGTTTCAGCTAAAACGTTTCAACTGTTTCTGAGAACAAGGCTCAGGAAAAATATATTGGTTGGCCCATGTTAAAAAACTTCTGGTGCTCTTTTGTTTGAAAAGATCTAAAGCCTCCATGCTTTGGAATAGGGACTTGAAATTTGTCAGAGGGTGGCCTTTGTGTCAGGGATGTACCTTTTGTCATCTCTGTGAAAATCCATCCAAACTTATCCAAGTTATTAGCCTGAGAAAAATCACTGATCGTATATGCTTAGTAGAGAATTGTGGGACATTCATTACAGAAATCTCTGAAGATTCCATCCATATAGACATGCTCCAGCCTTAGGCTGAGGAGGAATCTCCCTGCAATTGCAGTTCTGGGATGCTGTCGGCAGGGTTCAGTCCAGGCGCTGGAAGTGAGAGCAGGGAGCTTGTCTCTCCTGTGTTTTCAACTGTTATCCAGGCAGTGTGATGAGGAAGCTGCCTGATTCAAGTTCAAAGGTGACAAGAGCTGGATGGGGGAGTGGATGGGACAAGAGTCTGTAGAGGAGAAGTTAGGGGTATGTGGACTGAGACTGGAGGCTGGGAGGGAAGAGGTAAATTGGAACTGGGTGTTGAGGGAAGAAATGGGACACGCTGGGCAAAGAGCCTGGGACTGGGAGCCAGCGGACAGAGGAGCCTAGAGCTGGTTGGGTAAGCAGACTAAGACTGGAAACCAGTGGGGTGGGGGAAGGGAGAGGAGACACCTCTGACAAGGAGCAGAGATTTGTGGGGAGAACTGACACTGGGTGTGCAAAAAGACTGGGACAAGGGGACAGGGTGAGGGTTTTTCTTTGTCTCTGGGGCGGGCAATAAAACTAGCAGAATAGAACTGCTTCCTGTAACCTCAAAGTTACATCTATTAGAGGCAGCTAACTTAGTTGCTGAAAATGGAAATAACAGTGGCTTTGAGTAATTCCTAGACAAAACATTATCGAACAGTGCAAAGAGAATTTGTAATACTTGATGCCTTTGTTGAAAAATTTGTTTCTGTTTTAAAGATATGGCATTATCCATGCTGGAGGCGTCGGAAAGTATCTCAGTGATTGGATCCTAGGTGGGGAGCCTCCTTTTGACCTGATAGAATTAGATCCCAATCGCTATGGAAAATGGTCCACCACCCAATATACAGCAACAAAAGCAAGAGAGTCTTATGGATTTAACAACATTGGTAAGAAGATAATTTATAAAGCATTTTTTATATCCTGAAATATAGGACTTTGCACTTATGTAAAACATCTCCTTTCTTTTGTTGTGGATTAATAGAAAGATGAAGCTTGACTCTCCACTGCCTTGCAACTGGTGTAGTCACTTAGGCCTAGATGCACAAAAGGAATTAAGTGCCTAAGTCCCTACTGATGCACAAAACTGTAGCCAAACCCGGTAGGCGCCTAAATTTTCAGGGTAAAAGTTCCCTGGGTGCCTAAGTGTCTGCCTCTGAGCATGCTCACTGTTGCCTCACTCTAGGCGTCTCTCCTGCCTGCGCCCCAGAATGAGTCATAAACGAGGGGAAGATAGGCATTTGGCTGCCTAAGTCACATCTGGGGCCCAATCCAGTAGGAGCCCTGTGAGCACATCTACTGGATTGGGTCCCTCAGGCAAGTTCACAAAACAGTTGGGGTGGAAGATCTTCCCTCGTAACTTTTAGCCCAGTGGTTAGAGTACTCACCTGGGATGTGGGAGTCCTGGGAGCAGGAGGACTGGACCCTTGGTTTCCCACGTGAGCATACGAACCACCAGGCTATAGAATCATTCTTATGCTTATGCACACTCGCTCACTCTCTCTCTGGCCCAAATGACTCTTCAAGCATTTAGCCAGAGTGCAACAGCTTCAACAGCAGATACTGAATATCCCATGTCCCAAGGGCTAGAGCATTCATTTGAGAGGTGGCAGATCCCTATTTGAATCCCTTCTCCCCTCGTGTGGAGAGGGGCCTTGGAGGTCTCCCACATCCCAGGTGAGTACACTAGGCTAAAAGTTATAAAGGAGGTCCTTCTCCTTTTCTTCACCCCAACCCCAGCTTCTTGTTAAAACAGAGTAGGCACCTAACTCCAGGCGAGGGTTCACAGCTGAGAACTAGCAGAGATAGGCACCTTTCTCTGTGAGATAAGTGGGGCTTAGTACACACCCCTCTGGTCAGCAGCTCTCTGCCCAGCATGCTGGCTTTTGTGAATTGCACTCTAAGGATATGTCTACACTGCAGTTAGTCACCCATGGCTGGCCTGTGCCAGCTGACTCAGGCTCACGGGCACAGGCTAAGGGGCTGTTTAATTGTGGTATAGATGTTCAGGCTCGGGCTGCAGCCTGAGCTCTGAGACCCTCCCATCTTACAGGCCATATAGCCTAGGCTCCAGCCCGAGCCAGAACGTCTACATCACAATGAAACAGTCCCTTAGCCTACGCCCTGTGAGCCCAAGTCAGCTGGCACAGGACAGCTGTGAGTTTTTAATTGCAGTGTAGACATACCCTAAGATGTTCTCTCTCCCCATTCATTGTATAGGGAGGCTAGGCACCTAACTGAGGTGCCTAAAAGTTAGGTACTGTGACATTCAGCATCGCAACACCTAACTCCCTCTGTTCATCCAGACTTTGCAGTTGTGCAACGTGAATGGAAAATAAATAGAAAACATTACCCTTCTGATCTGGTAGCATGATACCAAATACCTCTAGAACAGAGGTTCTCAAACTGTGGTCAGCCCACCACCAGTGGTCTGCGAGCTCCATTCAGGTGGTCCGCAGATAGTTCTGTCTAAGGTGCGCGCCTGTGCGGCCGCACACAAGAGAATTAAGGTCCACCCACCTAATTAGTGGAGCTGCACAGGCATGGCTCCACTAATTAGGTGCCTGGACCCTGGAAAAGATGCACATGTAAGGTGAGGTGGTGGCCTTGGGGGAAATAGGGGGTAGGTGGGAGGAGGTAGTGGGGTGAGAAGAGGGGGTGGGGGGAATTTGGGACGTGCAGGGCTGTGGCGGCCAAAGAAAGAGGCGACTTTCCCCAGCTCCAGGGCTGCGGGTGCTGGGGAGAGACAGCCCTCCTTCCCAGCCCGAGCTCGGGGGCTGCCGCAGCAGGGGAGAGAGGGAGAGACAACCCCCCTCCTTCCCAGCCCCAGCTTGGGGGCTGCTCTGGCGGAGGAGAGGGGGCACATCTAGCACATTAGAAAGGTAAGACTACTGATATTAAAATATGAGTTGTGTGCTTTTATTTGTCAAACAAAAAATGTTAATTATTATTAAGATATTTTTTTATATAGTGCTTTTATCCAAAGTGCTTTACAGTAGTTAGCTAATGGTACAAACAGCATTTGGAAAGGTCATTAAGTGGTCTGCCGAGAGCCTCAGCAATTTTCAAGTGGTCCGCGGAAAAAAAAGTCTGAGAACTATATTAGAAATATTTATTTTAGGTATGCAGTTGCTGATTTTTTAACATGTTTTGCTTTCTTGGTGTATGATATTTAGTATGCCTCTTTTCTTTTTACCATTCTAGTTGGTTATCCTAAAGAAGAAAGGTTTGCTGGGAGACCTACAGAGAGAGTCAGTGGGCTTTATAAAGTGCTTAAATCTAAATGCTCAATGGGTTTCCATGCAGGATGGGAGCAACCTCATTGGTTCTACAAGCCTGGAGATGAGATTGGATACAAGTAAATGAACAATTATCACTTTTGTATTGGTCTATTGTCCTGAAGGCAACAGTTGATTGAATTAGGATTGATGGGAATCATATACTTTTCAGGCAGTTTAGCTAAAGAAGGTCTCAGAAGCAACTCTTTTGTTATTTTTTTGTTGTTCTGATTTTATCTATATTTTAAAATCTATATAAATTCTATAGCACACACATAGAATTACATTGTAACTTTACTAACAGCTCTGGGTAAGGGGCAGCATGCAGCTGCACTGGCCAGGAGCAGACTAGAGAACAAACTGTAACTATAAAGTCACATTTCCTCCCTTACTCCCCACTTGCTCTGCAGGGAGTAAATTATTTCACCTCTTTTCATGGAACTAGCTTGCAACCAGTGAGTAAAGGTGGCAGGGCCCAGGATCCTCTCCACCCCCTGCCTGTTTGTTTCCAGTGGGAGGTGTTTTTTTTTTTTTCTTTCCCTCAAATGGAGATATTCCATCTCCTAGAGCTGGAAGGGACCTTGAAAGGTCATTGAGTCTAGCACCCTGCTTTCACTGATTTTGCCCCAGATCCCTAAATGACCCCCTCAAGGATTGAGCTCACAGCCCTGGGTTTAGCAGGCCAATACTCAAACCACTGAGCTATCCCTTCCCTTGTATCAGGCAAGAAGCCCTGTTTTCCCATCCTCTGCTGTAGTCACAATTTGAGCAAGGCTCAGCAGGGGAGTAAAGGGAGCCCTACTTTTCCCTAAAAAGCAACAGAGGGTCCTGTGGCACCTTTGAGACTAACAGAAGTACTGGGAGCATAAGCTTTCGTGGGTAAGAACCTCACTTCTTCAGATACAAGACTCTACTTTTCCCTGCGCAGCCAGGTGAAGCCTTCAACAATCTAATCCATAATAAAGGACTCAGCAAAGTCAGCAGTAAATTTACCCAGGGTTAATTAATGAAGAACTAGAAATTTTTTCTTACACTTTAACTATTCAAACTGTTACATAGTTTATTGTTGCCAATTTTGTTTTTGACTCTCATGTTAAATGAATTAATATTTAACCCATTGTTACACTGAGGAAAATAATGGATAAACTACCTAAAATAACAGAGGGGTAGCCGTGTTAGTCTGGATCTGTAAAAAGTGACAGAGAGTCCTGTGGCACCTTATAGAAAGCTTATGCTCCAATACTTCTGTTAGTCTATAAGGTGCCACAGGACTCTTTGTCGCTTTTTACCTAAAATAAGAGAGGCTAGGTTCTAATGCTTTTGAATGACTTGCAAAAAAAGAATTTCGGGAATATATTTTGCTGAATATATCACAAAATGGCTAGACTGTAAATAAACAGATGTGTATTCTGTGTTTTATGTGCGTAAATACTCTGTTTCAGACCCAGTTTTCGACGCACAAACTGGTTTGAACCTGTGGGTCGTGAATATAAGCAGGTTATGGAAAAAGTTGGTGTGATTGACCTGACACCATTTGGCAAGTTTATTGTCAAAGGGAATGATTCGGTTAAACTGTTGGATCACCTGTTTGCAAATGTCATTCCAAAGGTAAACAAGACTGTGATAATGTTATTAACTTAGGGCCAGGCACGCTGGAAGAGTTTCAGAAATGGGAGACAGGGAAATAGAGGCATAATAATGTGACCATCTCTGCATCTCATCTCAGAAAGTTTAAAAAAAAAACACTAAAGAGGAATCCTCTGGAAATACTTTTGTGTCAAACGAGACCTTTTGCTAGATCAAGACTATATACAGCAGAGATTATATTGGATTAGCTCAGAGTAGTAAACACCTCTTAGACACCTTTGGCAGGCTCATAGCGCACACATCTTTCTGGTACCAAATCCTGCATGTCTTAGTCACATGACTCAATGGGAACAATTGTGTGAATAAGGCAAGCACAATATTTGGCTTTGATAAACAGCAAATTTAAGAAAAAAAATTGACTGTATTTGCATTGGAAATCTATTCTTCAATCAATTTTGGACTGAGAAATTTGTAACATATACATACAAATATTTATAAAGATCTTGACCAAACCTTTATTTCAAGTATCTCATTTTTAATTTCTTTCATATGAAAAATGTGAAATTTCCATTATAAACCATAATCCTGAGCAATAAGACATTAATCTTCTACTAATGAGGTTAAAAACAGAAGAAAGAGAGAGAGAGAGTCATACTTTCTAATATAAGAGCTATGGTTAAAGATTTTTGTATAACTAATGTACACAAGCATTTTGTTTTCACATTTTGCACTAAGGACCTGCAAGAGCTCAAAGAATTTATTTTGCAAATGAAATGATTATATGTTCTGCTATGTAGGTGGGTGCTACAAATATAAGTCACATGTTAACACCGAGAGGCCAAGTCTATGCTGAGCTAACCGTCTCTCACCTGTCTCCAGGGGAGTTTTTGCTGGTGACTGGTTCTGGGTCAGAGCTCCATGATCTGAGGTAAGTGTGTATATAGATAGATACAGTACACAGATAGATACAGATGGATACATCTGTGAGTGATGCCTCATTCTGTGAATTGTTCCATTGGAATCAATGGGAATACTTGCATATTTACGAACTAAACTTGAATAAGGGTGGCAAAACCAGCTCAATGTATTTATTTGTAAAGAACTTCAACAGCCTTGTTTGGTCCCCCAACTATGCCTTGGGATTTCTTAAGAAAACTTATCCGACTATATACTATAAGATTTTGAATACTGCCCTCTATTTATTTTGTGAACTTTTTGAGAGACTTCATTGTTAAGAGTTAAAACTGAACTTTTCACTAACAATTTAAATAATCAGAGGAATCTACAGTGTATGATTATGTCAGGAATTTGTATCTGTTTTAAGAGATTTCTTATGCTCACTGTGTTTACTATCTGCTCTTCTTTGTTGCCTTTGTGGTTACACACATTCTGGATCTAAAGGCATATCCATTTTAAGTCCTATAATGCTTTCAACCCTCTATTCTGGGACCACTGTTTCCCCTTTTAAAACCTCTCCTTCTCTAGCTCTGTACTAAACTGCCTCAATTATTGCACTTATCCTACATCTAAGAAAACTTATTTTACACCAATTATTAACCTGCCTTTGTGATGAAGTATACACTGCAATTGGGTCTCAAGAGAGTTCAGGGGTCCTGGAAAGAATCATACTCATAAAATCCCTCCTTTCCCGTACTTTTCTGCAGACTCGGGGATCAGGGAGGAAAGGGTAGAAGGCCTGCCAGACCCAGTTGCTTCATATACCAAGGAAGAAATGGAAGAAGCGTGAAGTAGACTGGGGAAGAGACTGCCCTGAAAACAGGAGAGTGTGGGTTGTGCTGTTCAAAGCAAATAGGCTTTCTGGTTATTTTGGGACTATTTGTGCCCCAGAAGGGAAGAACTGGGTCTGGAAGAGAGAATCTGGTGAAATGTGGTACAAGAAGTAGGATCCAGAATCCCCGTTTAGTTGTTGCTGCTCAGGAGTAATAGCAGCACTTGCAAACCTCGCTGCTCCAGCTATTATCATTGCAGTGGAAGCAACAGGAGCAAGAGCAGAAGGCTCTTGTCTGCAAAGCAACAGCAGCAGCAGTTTCAGAAGCTCCTCATTTGCATGAACACTTTATTCTTTTTAAGGCTTCCACAGGCCGTGATGGTGGAGTGGCTGAGCACTAGGCCTCCTTTCACACTGCCCTGACTATCCTCAGGCTCAGTCAGGTTGGTGTGGAGCTCCCCTCCCTGGGAATAGGCTTTAGGATTTGGCCCATCATAATTAGTAATAAATAAATATTAGTAATTGCCAGATTAATGGGTTAAAGCAGGTAGTTTGGTCAATATGTCTGGCAGCTGCCTCATACCCATGACTTCCATATTGTTTGTCTTTTCAAGTGCTGCTGAATACTTATAGGGTAATCTATTTGGGCTCTTCATTTGTGTGTGTGTACATTGCCTAGCACAATAGAGCTCCGAACTTTGGTTGGGGCCCCAAGGCACTACCACAAGATACACAAGTTTTAATTATCATCATCGTACAGAACACTTACTTTGAATGTTACAATAAATCTATGGACTATTGCCACAGGAACAAATGCTAAAATAATTACCTTGAATGAGAATGTTAATAAAACTCTTGTCCTTCACATGCAGATGGATAGAAGAGGAGGCACTGAAGGGTGGATACAATGTTGAGATTAAAAACATTACAGATGAGATGGGAGTACTTGGCATAGCAGGTCCATTTGCACGAAAGGTTCTCCAGAAACTGACCATTGAGGATCTCAGTGATTCTGCATTTAAATTTCTTCAGTCCAGATATATTAAACTTTCTGATATTGCTGCTACTGCTATTAGGATATCCTATTCAGGTAAGAGGTAGGGAAAACAGACTATCAAAATAATTGGGCAGCCAGGAAAATAACTGGTCTGACTAAAATTATGTTGAGAAGTGAAACTGATTATGTGTTTGAAAGCACTAGATTAATCAAATTATAACTAGACATAAATGAGAGAGAAACGGTACATTGATTGTCAAACATTTTCTGGTCAGGAACTGAGAAGGATTTCCAAGATCTTTCAAACAAAAAAAATACCCCAAAGTGTATATATATTTTTTTACAGAAGTAAAGGCCAGTTTCGAAAACGGTGTGATCTTTGGTAGGAAACCAGTGTTAAGGAATGATTTTGAATTACTACTAAATTAGTATGCATTTGTGGACTCCCTACTCAGACCCTACGCCACCAGCACTCCCAGCTCTCTCCGTGACACCACTTATTTCCTGAGAAAACTACAATGCATTGGTGGCCTTCCAGAAAACACCATCCTAGCCACCATGGATGTAGAGGCTCTCTACACCAACATCCCACACACAGATGGAATACAAGCTGTCAGGAACAGTATACCTGATGATGCCACAGCGCAACTGGTTGCAGAGCTCTGTGACTTTATCCTCACACACAACTATTTCAAATTTGATGACAATATATACCTCCAGACCAGTGGCACCGCTATGGGCACCCGCATGGCCCCACAATATGCCAACATTTTTATGGCTGACCTGGAACAACGCTTCCTCAGCTCTCGTCCACTCATGCCCCTTCTCTACCTACGCTACATTGATGACATCATCATCTGGACCCATGGGAAGGAGACTCTGGAAAAATTTCACCATGATTTCAACAGCTTCCACCCCACCATCAACTTCAGCCTGGACCAATCTACACGGGAGGTCCACTTCCTAGACACCACGGTGCAAATAAGTGACGGTCACATTAACACCACCCTATACCGAAAACCCACTGACTGCTATGCCTACCTTCATGCCTCCAGCTTCCATCCCGGACACAAAACACGATCCATTGTCTACAGCCAAGCACTGAGATACAACCGTATCTGCTCCAACTCCTCAGACAGAGACCAACACCTACAAAATCTTCACCAAGCATTCTCAAAACTACGATACCCGCATGAGGAAATAAGGAAACAGATCAACAGAGCCAGACGTGTACCCAGAAGCCTCCAACTGCAAGACAAGCCCAAGAAAGAAACCAACAGAACTCCACTGGCCATCACATACAGTCCTCAGCTAAAACCTCTCCAACGCATCATCAGTGATCTACAACCCATCCTGGACAATGATCCCTCACCTTCACAGGCCTTGGGTGGCAGGCCAGTCCTCTCCCACAGACAACCCGCCAACCTGAAGCATATTCTCACCAGTAACTACACACCGCACCATAGTAACTCTAACTCAGGAACCAATCCATGCAACAAACCTCAATGCCAACTCTGCCCACATATCTACACGAGCGGCACCATCACAGGACCTAACCAGATCAGCCACATCACCGGTTCATTCACCTTCACGTCCACCAATGTAATATATGCCATCATATGCCAGCAATGCCCCTCTGCTATGTACATCGGCCAAACTGGACAGTCCCTACGTAAAAGGATAAATGGACACAAATCAGATATTAGGAATGTCAATATACAAAAACCTGTAGGAGAACACTTCAACCTCCCTGGACACACAATAGCAGATTTAAAGGTAGCCATCCTGCAGCAAAAAAACTTCAGGACCAGACTTCAAAGAGAAACTGCTGAGCTTCAGTTCATCTACAAATTTGACACCAGGAGCTCAGGATTAAACAAAGACTGTGAATGGCTAGCCAACTACAAAAGCAGTTTCTCCTCCCTTGGTGTTCACACCTCAACTGCTAGAAGAGGGCCTCATCCTCCCTGATTGAACTAACCTCGTTATCTCTAGCCTGACTCACAATTGCTTGCATTTTTATACCTGCCTCTGGAAATTTCCACTACATGCATCCGAAGAAGTGGGTATTCACCCACGAAAGCTCATGCTCCTATACGTCTGTTAGTCTATAAGGTGCCACAGGACTCTTTGCTGCTTTTACAGATCCAGACTAACACGGCTACCCCTTTGATACTAAATTAGTATCTGTAAAGTGCCTTGAAAACAGAAAGCATAAATGCTAAGTTTTTATTATTTCCCCTTTTTTCTGTGCCAGTCACTTTTTATTTTCATTTGTCTCTATGTCCATCTCTACCATACTGGGCCAAATTCAGAGCTCAGTCTGAGGCAGTCCACGTTGGTGTAACTGACATCTTTATGTATTACACCAGTGCAGACTAAGACTTGAGTGATTTACCAATTGATAATTTACATGTCCCTTAAATATCATCTCTGACTTTGGCCTTCTTTCTTGTCCTCTTCTTACTGAATCGTTTATTTCCCAGGTTTGGGTCATCAGTTTAAATTAGAGCAATAGTGCCATTGTTTATGTACTGAGGTACAATTCTTTCAGGAGCTCCTGTGGGGAAGGGAAATTTCTGCACTCTCTTACTAATGAGTTCTGTGTAATAGGGAAATTTAGCCCTAATTTTCATAGCACTTATTTCTGGAGTAATAATGCTAGCACTAAATATGTATTTAATTATTATTATTATTATTATTTAATTATAGATTTGATTAGTCTGTTAATCTTGGTTTTATAACAGGTGAACTGGGTTGGGAACTCTACCATAGAAAAGAAGATTCTGCAGCTCTGTACAATGTCATCATGGAAGCAGGCCAGGAAGAAGGAATCGATGACTTTGGAACTTATGCTCTGAATGCCTTAAGGCTGGAAAAAGCTTTCCGGGCCTGGGGAGCAGAGGTTTGAAAACAGTTATTTTTACCATTCAATTTTTTTTTTATACATGTTTTAGTCGCAGCTAGATAGAAAGAATTACATTTTCTTCTGGGTATCTTAATCTGCAATAGAGAGAAATTAGATGGATTTTCTTTCAGTCAGGGAAAGCTACTATTATGATGAACTGTGTCTTTCCCAGGTAAAAATAACTGTTATACTCATTACATTTCTGGCAGAGAAACATCTATTTTGGATAAAAACAACAAGGAGTCCGGTGGCACCTTAAAGACTAACAGATTTATTTGGGCATAAGCTTTCATGGGTAAAGAACCCACATCTGAAGAAGTGGGTTCTTTACCCATGAAAGCTTATGCGCAAATAAAACTGTTAATCTTTAAGGTGCCACCGGACTCCTCGTTGTTTTTGTGGATACAGACTAACATTGCTACCCCCTGATACTTGACATCTATTTTGGATGCACCTTATTTGTTCATGGTTGTGTTGATTTCATTTTATTTTAACAAGATGTCTCATTTCTTATTGAGTTGTAGTTTTATTTTGTATGTTAAAAGATGTTACATTTTGTATTATGGATAGCATTAGGTACTCAGCTTAAAATTACACACATGCAATTCTCAGTGAATTGCACTTGGCTAACAGAAGAATTTGACCCACTGTACATAAAAAATAAAAAGGATTAAATGGAAGACTAGAAACAAAAGAAGTGAAAACAATGGGAGAACCTGTGGGGCCATCACTTATGGATTAAATATTTATTTTTCTAACAGATGAACTGTGACACTAATCCTCTGGAAGCTGGACTGGACTATTTTATCAAGTTAAACAAGGTATGTCTGTCTTATTTTAAAACTTATGTTATCTGGAAGGTTCTTTCCATAAACGTTTTAAAAGAAAAAACTATTTTCTATGCATGGCAAATACAGATATTTGTAAATGAGTGAAGCAAAGTCTTAGTGTTACACTAAAGTACAGTAACTCCTCACTTAAAGTCGTCCCGGTTAATGCTGTTTCGTTGCTGATCAGTTAGGAAACATGCTCATTTAAATTTGTGCAGTGCTCCCTTCTAACGTCTTTGGCAGCCGCCAGCTTTGTCCACTGCTTGCAGGAAGAGCAGCCCATTTGCAGCTAGCTGGTGGGGGCTTGGAACCAGGGTGGAGCGGCAGCCCCCCTATCAGCTCCCCCCTCCCGTAAGTTCCCTGTGCAGCAGCTGCCCAGCAGGTTATCAATTGCCAGCAGTTCAGCTGTTCCTTCCCCCACTGCCATGTGCTGCTCCTGCCCTTGGAGCTGCTCCCCGAGACTCCTGCTTGCTGTGCAGGGGGAGGAATAGGGGGGCTGTCAGGGTGTCCCCCTCCCCCCTGTTCCTGCACCCCGCTTACCCCATCTTCCATAGAGCAGTGGGACACATGGCAGGGCTCAGGACGGAGGGAGCTTGCTGGCAGCAGCTGCGGTCTCAGCAAGCTGATCTAATTAATAAGGCAGTGTACTTAAGAGTAGGGTCACCTTACTTAAAGGGGAAATGCACATCTCTCTCTCTCACACACACACGGTGTGTGTCTCTGTCTGTGATGCTGTCTCCCTTCCCTCCATTCCTGCTGCCTTGTAGAGTGTGAGAGTTAATCCTTGAGGACTCAGCCAATAGCTAGTTCATCATTTAGCAGTAAGGCATTCCCTAGGAAATATTCCACCCTCTGACTCCTCCACCTCAACCAAGCTTCACAATCATCATCACTGTGTACCAGTATTAAATTGTTTGTTTAAAACTTACACTGTGTGTATGTGTGTGTGTGTATATATATATATAATATAGTCTTTTGTCTGGTGAAAAAAATTTCCCTGGAACCTAACCTCCTCATTTACATTAATTCTTATGGGGAAATTGGATTTGCTTAAGTGAGGAGTTACTGTAATGCCTTTATTATGTGTAGCTTTGTTGCAAAAAAGATTTTAAATTTTTCTCCATGTTTGTTTTTGCAGAAATTATATATTAGATCAGACAGTTGTAAATGTACCATCTATGTACGTACAAATACAAGTATGTACATCTTTTTAACATATTAAAATAATAGCATTTTCAGTAGATTGGATATTTAAAGACCCTCAAGGCAAGTATCATTTTTAAAGCAGACTAATGTACTAATTGCACTGCTACATTTGTTTTATAGAAAACCGGAAATGTTTCAATCTGCCTTCTATTATTTTATGAGTTGTTCAATGCAGCAGTATTCTCTCTGATCTCATGCTATATTTATTCTGATATAGTAAATATCATGAGCAATAAATATTTCAAAAGAATTGCTCAATGTGAATTTGATGAATTAGACACAATAAGCTAAATCAGTGTTAGCATAAAACTTAGTTATAAAGCCACTTAAGAGATTGCATCAGCAAAATGGATTGCTGCATAATTCTAAACGTAGGGACTGGGACTGGGTTTAGGGCATAATATTGGTTGTATTTAAATATAAACTACAGGAATTAACATAAATTGTACTTCTCTTTACTGACAAAATTGTTTTGTGATAATTTATTGGCAAATTTTATACTGCATCAAACTTTATGTTCAAAATAATAGATGTAGTTATTGCTTTTAATGGGCCTTTCAAACTATCTAACAATTAAAATAGTATAGGTTAGACTCTGCTTTGAATTATATCATGTGAGTCCATTAATTCTGATTGAGTCATCCCAGCTTTAAATTGGTGCAAATGAAATCAGAATTTGGCACATGCCCATTGTATCTACCCTGGTTATACAGATAATAGATCAATATTTTTCTTGTGGTTACACTTTGCAATCCGATTGAAGTCTACAGAATTTCTCCAGATGTACACTGATGCAAATGATTATCCAAGAGCCTGAAATATATATGCAAAGATGTTTAATGATTATTAGAGTCTATTTCTGAAGTAATAGTTAATTTTCTTTTAAGCAGTAAGACAGAATAGGCAGTGCATTAAAAGAGCACTACGGTCAAGTGTTGCTATCCAAAGGAGAGGTTCAGTGATAGCCATAAAACTATAAAGTCTAGTTTGTACAGAAAAATAAATGTGACAACATTGTCTTTATTTAGCAGTGCATATAGTGGACATGACAGTGACATGTGAAGGTTCCAGTTGTATCCAGTTTTAAAGCCATTTTATGACAAAATATATCTCAAATTTCACAGGGTGTAATATTCAAGTTCACAGATGGTAGCAAGAATAACCTAGTACTCAGTTCCAGGGTTAAAGCCCCTGCTTTACTTTCAGCTGTAGATGCCTTGTTGGTGCCATCTCCCCTCAGTGCAAACATGACGGGTTCGTGCCAAAGCCCCCCTGGGGACGCACGTCCTCTGATGTCGGCAGGCACATCTGCAGTACATTGTGACAATGCATCCAGTTGTATCAGGGATCTCTGACAGTCCACCAAAATTGCAACTTGAATTGTTGCAACTTTTCACAGGCATAGCCCTCAGGTCGCTGTCTCACACGAAATGGACCATGTTGGTATATCAATCGCAGGACAAACGAAGCAAGGCTGATCTATCACGCTCATCATGAGGTGGAAGATTCTTTACTTCTGTATTCTGGTGGCCCCAAGCATTTATATGGGGTAGCACTACTACTGTGAGGCGAGGCCAAGTCCTCCTTGACAACCTGGACGCCCAGGTCTCCTCATTTACTTACTGCACGTCTTAAACATCGGCATGGTTACCTCACTGTCATAGTAGTCTGTGTGCCAACAGAGGAATCTGTTGACTCATTTAAAGATCATTTCTATGATCAATTGAACATCTAGTATGCACAGTCCCTCCACATGATAATCTCACGATCCTGGATGACATAAATGCAGTTACTGGCTCCCTGTGAACTGGATTTGAACAGGTCATTGGTCATTATGGTTCAGGCACACCCAATGATAACTCTGGCCGCTTGCTTACATTCTGTGCCTCCCAGAATCTTTCCATTCTTGGGTCATGGTTCAAGCAGCGACGCATACACCAGATGTCATGGATCTCTCATGATGGCATCACTCAGAAGGAGTTGGATCACATCATTACATGCGATAGGCATCTCTTCGCCTCCTTTAAAGTATATCGTGGTGCGGAATGCTCGGCGAACACAGATAACCATCTAGTGGTCGCCCGTATGGTGTTGATGCTCCAGCGAGCAGGTAAGCCCTCTGCAATGATGAAGTTTGACATCGACACACTCTGTGTGCCAGGTTTAGCCAACAGGTTTTGTATTGACATCAGCAACAGATTCTCGGCTCTAGCTAATCTGCCAGACGATGTGGAGGTTGCCTGGTCCCTGTTCACTTCTATCCTCAACCAATCTGCTGAGCAGAGGATTGGCTATAGGCATCCAGCACACCAACCATGGCTATCAGAGGAGGCCTTCCAGATAATTAAATTGAAGGCCGCAGCCCGCCAGCATGGTGATAAGTGCACTCGTAATCAGTTGAAGCGAAAATTTAGCACCCTGGCACTCCGAGATCAAGAGGCATATTATAACCAAGTGACGGAAGATGTCGAATTTGGCTTAGCCAGGGGCAACTTGAAGCCAGCATTCTGCGCCATTCGCAACCTCAGCGGTCAAGAGATAGTTACTACAAACAGCATCCTGAATGACAGCCAAAGCCATCCATATAAATCGGATGATGACATTCTCTCACACTGGGTGGAACAATGTCCTGAACCATCCTCCAGCTGCTGCTTGTTCAAAGCTGGATGATCTGGCAGTCACTGCAGTTCCGGATCCAGACATTTGTACTGATGCACCAACGTTGAAGTGTGCCATCTAAACTGAAAAACGTACACGCAGACGGTGCTGATGGCACCCTCTTAGTGCTCCTAAAATGTGCTATTGATCCTGTAGCAGAATCACTTTTGGCTATCTTTCGTCTGGTGTGGAGAACTGGAACCCTGCCAACCTCCTAGAAAGACGGTATTGTGATCTCACTCTATAAGGGCAAGGGACCGTGCTGCGAATGTAAGAGCTACAGGCCGATCACCTTGCTCGCTGTTCCAGGAAAGGTGTTTGCACATGTTTTGCTGGCACGCCTGGAGCCTTTGCTACATCGGAAGCGTCGTCCCAAACAGTTAGACTTTACGAGGAATGTCCACATTAGATGCCATTTGGGGCCTTCATTTGTTGTCGGAGATACAGCGCGAGTTCAGGAAGCTCCTGCACATAGCGTAGGTTAATCTTAAGGCTGCATTTGATTCAGTAGATCATGTTGCATTATGGAAGGCCTTAAAGGGCATAGGTGTCCCTACCACTCTGCTGGACTTGATTAGAGAGCTACATAATGGAACCACTGCCCGTGTTTGTCTGGGGAGCCGGATGTCAGTGCCTTTTAAATCAATATCTGGTGTTAGGCAGGGTTGCGTTCTGGCCCCTGCACTCTTTTGTCAGGCAATGGATTTCATAATGCAGCATTCTGTCAGGTCCATGGGCATTGAGATCGGTGATCTCTCGCTCACAGATCTTGACTATGCTGATGACGTTGTTCTTTTAGTACAGAGCCCTGACAGGTTACACGAGGCACTCCAGCATATGGAGGAGCAGTCAGCTAAGATTGGTCTCCGTGCTTCATGGTCAAAGACGAAACTGCAAAATCTAGGATCAGGTCCTCCTGCAACTCCAATCTCTTTGAACAACAAAACTGTTGAATCAGTTTCCAGCTTTTACTATCTGGGTTCTATACTTACCAGCTCCTCCAATTCTCACACGGAGATTCTCCGGATTGGCATTGCAGCATCTGCCATGGGCCGCTTACAACAGATATGGAATCAACATCATCTTAGTGCGACAACCAACTTCAGGGTTTATTCGAGCTGTATCCTTCCCATACTGTTGTATGGCTGCGAAACATGGACACTACACCGCGCAGACTGGACAAAGCTGGAGGCTTTCCACACAAAATGTCAACGTCATATACCGGACATAAAGTGGAATGACTTCATCTGTAATGCAGATGTTTTTGGTCACTCGGGTCTACAGACTACTGGAGCCATTGTCCACAGGCAGCGCCTTACACTTTTCAGACATGTCGCAAGGATGCCACAAGACGTTCCAGCAAGCGCTGTTCTCCGGGTGGCTTGTAACATCCAGGATAAAATTCTACCAACCAAGGTGTGGAGGCAGCCCACAGGCAGACCCCCTATTACATGGGCTCATCAAGTCTGTTCCGATGTTGGACTCTCAGGCCGTCAAACCTTTGCATTTGTGCAGGAACAAACCAAATGGCAAACGATTACTATGGCCAACTGTCTGGCTAAGCGTTGAAGAAGAATAGAAGGAAGCTGAAGGTTTTGACAGCTGGGTGAGGGCCACTGGATTTTTTGAGATTATACTGTATGCACAAAAAGAACAGGAGTACTTGTGGCACCTTAAAGACTAACAAATTTATGCACGTTAGCTGGGTGTTTCTCCTAAACTGATCCATTGTGAAATAGTTAATGTTATTTATACTGTCATCTTTAGATTTTAGAATCAACAACCCATTCCCATGAATTGGGAAACTACCATCTCTCAGAGGTATTGTTTAAGGTAGTCTGCAGTCCCAGGAAGACACCACTACTTCAGTTTCCACTTGGTTCACATTTTCATGGTTATCTTTGCAACAGTAAGGGCTAGAAACATTTTTTTTAAACGAAAGCTAAGATTGTGAAGCATAATTCTTTGGCAAGGGGAGAATTTCAAGGCAAATTTCAGGACTTAGAATCACAGAATACATTGGGCCCTATATATGTAGAGGCATAAAATTTCTATATTCCTTTTGAATATTATACTGGTATGTTATAAATGTGAAAGCAGGATACAGGACTGTAAAGCACTCATTCACATAAAATGGTTGATTATGACTAATACAACATTCTCAACAATAGTTTATTTTCTATAGGTTGTAATGAGAAGATATTTAATGACCATTTTTGAGCATTTATGGACATTACATTTGCCACGCTTAAGAGAAGATACATTGGGAGGAGGGAGGGAAGTGTCAGGAGGACCAGTGCTTATTGGTAAAATTTCTAAAAGGGGTGAGGCCCTACAAAAGGTCTCAAGGGCAAAGAGCGAAGTACATAGTGTGTTGTAATTAGCAAAAATGCAGTGCACAAAAAAAAAAATAGAAGAATGAAAAATACATTCCCTGGCTGGGAAGTTACTGGACTTTTAGAGTCAGGGGAAAGATCATTTTGAAGGGGAAACTTTCCCTGACTGCTGCTTCTTCCCCTATTTATAAATCACAGACTTCTTTCTAATGGGATAATTATTGAGAAGCTTTGAAAAGTTTTTCAGGTAAACACTCAAAGATTAAAATGATACTTTATCTGTGAAACACTCAGCAAAATCACAGGTCATTTTTACCATTAGGAACCAGCCTCATGTTATAGTGAAAAACTTCCATATTATTTCAAATAGCTTTCAGAAATGTACTTCCTTCAGAAAGATTTTCCATGTTTTCCAATAGCAAGATGAATGCAATATTGCCACTAGTGATGAAGAATACGATACAAAATTACTTACAGAACTGAATTTTCAATTTTCTTTTAAGCTATACACAATAGTGCCATCGTCTGGACACCAGTTGCAACAACTGGGTAGTTTAGTTAGTGGGAAGATAATTCTAGATAATGAGACACTTTGTGCTTCTACTGTCAACCTATTTGACCCATGTTGTTAGCCAGTATTTGAAGTGTTGCAGGTTATTTCTGTTATTAGGAGAAATTGATGAAGGAGTTAGGTATTTCTTTGATACAATCCTGTTTATTTACAAAGAATGTATAGTCCTGTTTCCCTGAACATAAACACAGAGATTATAATATTTATTTATTAAATAATAATATTATTTATTAACATAACGTCTTAGCTTTAGGCCATAGTGTACAAAAATAAATACGTATTTAAAAATCAACACATCACAGTAAAACAAGCAAGTTTAAAATACAAAAAGTAAAAACACAAAATCAACCTTCTCCTAAGTTCAATTAAACTTTTAAAATCACGCCCCATAAAAACAATATGCAAAAATAAAATAATAAAGGTTAGAAATACATTATTTCATATAGGTCACAAAGAACCTTTCTTTCACATACTTTTTTCTTGGTTTTGCAGCAGACCAGGCAAATAGGGCAACCAGTGTATTAATTAAACATTTTCATTACATAGCAAGTATTTTAGTTGTCGATCCCATGCAGTAACAGGCATTTGAGCCAAGAATGAGGTTAACCATTTGTTTCTCGGGTAACAGTATAAGCTGCAAGAAAGTAAATAATTCAACCTGGCCAGACCTGTATGCACAAAAATGATTTGCTGTCTATGCCAGCATAACTCCCATCCAAATAGGCTGACAGTGTGGTTTGAAAGCAGAGATCCATGAAGGCCCTCCCTAACACACTATTATTAAAAATATCAGATTTTTTGTAACCATGTATACTCTTTAGATGAGAAAGCCAAGGAGATGTATTTATTGCACAGACAACTGCTATATCCAGTTGGTTGCGAGTATTTTCCAATCTAAACATAAGGATTTCACATTCTTGACTTTAGTTCTAGCCTGAGCCCGTGCCCCCAGCCAGAGCCCCCTCCCGCACCCAAATTCCCTCCTGGAACCTGCACCCTGAACCGCCCCCCCCATCCCCATCCACTGCCCCAGCCCTGAGCCCCCTCCCTCACCTCAACCCCCTGCCCCAGTCCTGAGCACCCTTCTGCACCTAACCTCCCTCTCGGAGCCCATACCCCCTCCTGCACTCCGAACCCCTCGGCCCCAGCCTGGTGAAAATGAGCAACTGAGCGAGGATGTGGGAGAGCAAGCGACAGAGGGAGTGGGGATGGAGTGAGTGGGGATGGGGCCTCAGAAAAGGGATGGGGCCTTGGGGCGGGACAAGGGTGTTCAGTTTTTGGCAATCAGAAAATTGGCAACACTATATCCAGAGGGGGATTACAGATCCCTCTCTCCCTGCAGCCCCTTCTACTTCTCTTTATAGAAACTAATCAGCTCCTCTCCCAGGTGGGACTCATCTTTCATGGGCCTCCCAACCAGATAGCCCAATTAACCCCTTCAGAGCCTGTGTGCGGTACATACCCCATTGCAATCACCTTGTCCTTAGAATGTCTAGGACTAAATGAAGATAACGTCCCATTAACTGAGTTGGAAGAAAAAAAAATTCCTTATCCCTAGAACCCAGTTGGGCATTAAAATCTCCCAAAATAACATCTTGCTGTTGGAAACTCTTCTATAAGCAATCAATATGAGATTCAAGCCCTTCCCTCAAAGACTCATTATAAAAAGAAAGCCCAAAGGGAGCAAATAAATATTCAGGGCTATTAAAACAGAATTATCCACTAAAATAGTACTATAAATCAGAAAACAGGGATTATCAGGTGTTAATTTCCTAGTTCTGATTTTTAATTTAGTGGAGACAAGAAGGGCCAGACCACTTGCAAATCTACCCCTTAGCATGCTTAACATGCCCTTCTAAAAAAAGATTTAAAACTCAGTAAATAAAAGGACTCATACTTAGAAAGTCAAGGTTCTTGGATGAAAACTAAATCAATCTGAAATAAGTAATTCCTAAAATCCAAATCCTTGGATTTACTTTTAAGGCCAGCAGTATTCTACTAAACAATTTTGATGGGCATTTCACTGGAATCCCAATCAGGCCCATCTAATCAATCTACTTCTTCTAGAGCCTCAAGTGAAAAAGAGTTATGAAAAACTCCACCATAAATTGTGTAATTAGGCCTAATTTCCCCAGAATTATGATCCTCATCACTCGGGGTGGCTTGTAGGTCTGAGGCTGGGACATTTGCTTTCACCAGCATAATGGGATATAGTTCAGCAGAGTTTGCCTGGGTGCCTGGTCATTTATTTTGTTTAAAGGAACTGAGATTCTTTCTGATTGTACATTCATAAACTGTTTGCCTTTTACCTTTTCTATTGAATATCTTCTAAAAGAGGATAAGGAGAGCTCTCATACTCACATTTTCTTAACCGACCTCCAGTCTTTAAATTCCTTCTCCACTCTGTCTTTTGATCCTATATTAGGGAGTCCTTTTATCATTAGAACTTGGTTTCTGGGTACAGAAAACACTGCTTATTCCAGTTTTTTTTATATATTAATTAATTGTCTCACTCCTACCCAGGATAACTCCTCCTGTTTTTGTTTTGTCCTCCAGCCACTGGCATCTCTTGATTAGCATTTTGCTTAGACTGAAAATGGGCATCTATTGTAAACTATACAATACTTAATTTGCACATAAGCAGCCAGAGTGAGATAAG
This sequence comes from Trachemys scripta elegans, assembly GCF_013100865.1. Lineage (NCBI taxonomy): Eukaryota > Metazoa > Chordata > Testudines > Emydidae > Trachemys > Trachemys scripta. The sequence goes on from NC_048303.1 coordinate 41,434,309, forward strand.
CGTCTCTTTCCTCCTCCTGCCTGCAAGGAGCATGTGGTTACCTTTCGGTGACCTGTCTTAACTCACAGACCTAGAGAAGGCCACACACAGTACTCATTGCAAGGTGCAGAAGGTAATGAAATGTGGCAGGAAAGAAAACAAACATTGGGTCTGATTCTCTAATGTCTTACATCATACGTAGTCATTTACAGCTGTGCAAAGTAGGTGTAAAATTCTACTGTTCTGATGTGGTATATTTTACACCCCCTCTGCATTTACTTTTCACAGGTATAAGTGGCTACACAAGCACTAAAGCAGTGAAGAATCAAGCCCATAGAGTGGTTGAACAGTAGCTTCACAACATGCTCCTCCTTGAACCAAAGACACATTGAGAGCCTTTTTATTGGGAGAGGCTCAATGATTTCAGAGACATGGGGTTACAGTGGGGTGAGAAGAAGCTGGGGGAACAACCTGTTTGCAAAAGTAGCTGTGGCCCCTTGTTTACATTTTTCAGTACTTAGATGGCTTAGTTTGTGAGAAGATCCCTGACCTCATAATGGAGGAGGTGTTTGTCTAACAATAGCAAATGATTAATGTCCACCATCCTACCACCAATGTCAACATGGGGCAGACCTAAGGGATGGCATCGTTGGCATTTGCTTACCAGGTCCCCAGGCTCCCTGAGCACTTCCAGCAGCTCCTTTTCCCCATCATAAACCACTTCTTCTCCACCTTGCTGTCCCCTTCAGAAGGAAGATGGCAGTGCTCACCCCTACCTGCACCAGACCTAGAGTAAGGTGGACAGATTCCTTGTGGCACCTCCTCCCTAGCAAGAGTGATAGAATGAAAATCTGGGGGAGGGCATGAGACAGCACTAGAGAAGAGCTGATGTCTTTGTGTGGTGTGCAGGTGAGCGAGGTAGGGAGAAGAAAGCAGAGGGTGTTGGGAAGAGATTGAGCCTTGGGTCATAGGACTGTGAGAGTGACCCTGAATTGGTGGGGATGTAGCTTTTTGTTTTGTTGATATTCAAATTAACCTCTGGGTCTTACACCCTTTCCCATCCTGCTCCCAAACTTGGCACTACCATTGGCACCCCTACCATTTATTTGTCCACTGGGTAAAGCTTTTCCCAAAATTCACCCCTGCTTCAGGCCAGCTTAAAATCAAGGGGCCAAATTCTCCATTGGTGTAACTATTAAAGGCAGTTGAGTTGTGCTGGCAGAAAATTTGTCTTTAGATCCAGACTGCTTGCATGGAGTCTGAAATCACCTGAGAAAACCCAGAATGACCCCAAAACTCTATTGTCTGCATAGAATTTATGCCTGAGTCACATTCACATTAGGCTGAATTAAAACTACCCATTTGGCTAGACATTCTGAGCTTCAATAGGGCAACTGGTCACCACTGTTTTTATCATATGCATATCTTTAGTCTGACTGCTTGTTCCTAGGAGTGGAGTTGGCAGGCAGAGCAAAGGAACTGGGCAGTCTGTCCAAATCACAGCTAAGTAGGTCTTGTTTTACACTGACTGGCCTTGACTGTGTCCTCTTTAGAAAACTGTCTTGTCCAGTGTAACTATAACTTCAGTTTGCTGCAGGAAAGGAAATCTGTCAAATATTGTGCCTAGAGGGGGATATGATCTTCAGTCATCTGTTGGCGAGGGGGTATCATTTGGAGGGTTGCCCTGAAATTATTAAAGGGTATCCAACTAAGAATAATTAATGTCAAAATATTGTATGGACTCTGTCTCCAGTGTGTTGTAATGCAATGGTTATAGCAGATTGCAGCAGATGTTGGTGCTGCCTTGCTCAGTTGGGCAGCTATGTATACAAAATTTGGCCTTGTGCCAGCATTCCTAAGTAGTCTACCAAATCAATTACAGCATTTCATTATTAAAAGGTATTTGCATATTTCTGCTACCAGCTATTTATCTTTGCTGAATGAGGTATACCATTTTTGTTTTTTAGAAGCCCAAACTTTCTCATTAGGCTAAGTTACTGATTCTTCTTCTTCTTACTAGAGAACTGTAAGAAGACATATACACTTTGAAAAGTTCAGTTTATGATTTATTCCCTTTTTCCTTCCTTTAAATAAGAAAGCATGCTTAGAAAAGGTTGGGATTAGGAACTGTACAAAGAAAGTGTAAGAAACAAATGGCACTGTCCATAAAAACCAAACATATTCTTGGCAAATACACTGTGAATTAGACTCTGCAAGGTACCAATCCATGCTATACCACGACAATGGCCCATGAATATTCATAGTAATTACATAGAGGATTGATAAAAAACAGTTTGTGCATCTTTTAGTTACTGAAAAATTCAGCCCATTATAAACTCCCTTAGAATCTTAAGCTCACTGAATAGCTAGCTCAGTTGGCAGAACATTTGGACACATTACTGAGAATGGTGATGTCTCATGCAAATCCTTTGGTTTCTCCCAAATTGCTCACCCAAGTATTCTGAAACCTGAAAAGACAGCAGCAGCAGTTTGTATTAATAGATAATGATGATGATGATAATAATTAATAATAATAATATACTTTGTGCTTACACTATATGTACTGGTTTCCATCCAAAAGTTCATTAAGACCTTGTCTATACTAGGAAAAAGCACCATATTGAAAAACCTGTTAAGACATTTTAACCATGGTGTTAATCATGATTTTGCCCTTACTGTTGATAAGGACAGTCATGTTTAACAAGATAGCTGTTATGGTTAACCCTGGGGGTTTTCTTTTCATCCAAATCACAACCAGGGCCGGCTCTAGGTTTTTTGCCGCCCCAAGCAAAAAATTTGCCACTCCAAGCTCAGGTGGGGCTGGGGCTCGCAGGCGGTGCTGGAAGTGGAGGGAGTGATGTCACCTTCTCCCAGTGCCTGCAGGGGCTTTACCCCCTCCCCCGCCCAGCCTCGCAGAGAAGCCCCGATATAAGGGGTGGCACAAGGCAGCGCAGTAGCCAGTGCTCAGATGAGGCCGTGCAGCCCCGGCTCCCCAGCAGGACTCACCCTCTCCTCCCCAGGTAGCAGCTGGGTCCTGGCAGCTCAGCTTCCGGGGCTGGGGCTTCCCCTTCCCGCTGCAGCCGGGGGTCTCGCCCTCGCCCCGTCTAAGTGGCGCAGCTCTGAGAGCACAACTGCTCCGAAAAAAAAGGATGGCCGGAATGCCTCCCCTGGAAATGTGCCGCCCCAAGCACGTGCTTGCTGTGCTGGTGCCTAGAGCCGGTCCTGATCACAACTTGGTTATTTTAAGTTACATTTACCCCTAGTGTGACAAGGACAGTTGTATTGAACAATGTGTTAGCTGGTTGTGATTAATCCTCAGGGGGAATCTAGGGTTAATTACAACCTGCTAACACATAGTTAAATATGACTCTTTGTGTACATGTGTTTAACATTGTCTTATTTAAAACCTGCTATTTAACAAGCTTTCTGACATGATGCTTTGCCCAGTGCAGACGTGGCCAATATGCTTTACAAAGTTAATTTTAGCCACATTTCTCCTCAGGAGCTTTATGTTCCTATTCTAGTTTTGAAACTGAGGCAAAGAGCAGGTAAGTGGCTTGCCTTTGGAAGAGGAGGCTCCTAGAAGGATGGCACAGAGCTGACTCTGAGTCTATTAGAGAAGCCTACGTTACTAAACATATTCCTTGATACAGTTTTACTGCCTCTTTTCACCAATATTTGAAATAATCTTTATTGTGCTTAAAATGACTTAATGAATTAATCTGCCCTGACTCTTAGGGCTTGTCTTCACTAGGAAAAAAGGTGTGTTCTTACCTTGTGTCATCTAACATGTGGTACTAACACAAGGTAAAATCCTAATGAAGACAAGGCAGTTTGTAGTTTCAACATGTGTTAGCAGGTCAGTCTAAACTCTAAGTTCCTTCTTGCGAACATGTGAAAACTCCAACTACCTTGTCTTCACTAGGATTTTGCCTTGTGTTAGTTGCCATGTGTTAGCTAACATGAGGTAAGAGCACACCTTTTAGCGAAGATGCACCCATAGTCAAGTCAGTTGGCAAGTAGATAAATACGAGGTGAATACTGTCCCTGACTTGCTCTTAAAAAGGATTTTAGATTACTCGTGAGCTTAAAGTCAGGATGTTTGGTTAGCATTATGCCTACCTCACATGCAATGCCCATGGAAGCTCCTGCTGGGGCAGCATATCTTGCACTTTAGATCTAACCAAACTACAACGCTCCTGTGATTATAGGTACAGACTGTTATTATCCCCATCTTACTAATGGAGACATTGAGAAAGAGGTTACGTATGTTGCCCAAGGTCACAGAGGGGATAAGCATCAGAGCCATGATATCGGTAAACAGCTCCTGTGTCCTCAGCTAAGCCTACCATGTCACACTTTACTCTTCACAGCTAAAACCTACATTCTAGCTAAATAGTTAAGCTCCCTAGAAAATAATCTTTTCCAATTTCAACTCCAATTACCTGAAAAGCTTAGCGTGAATATTCTTTTAAAACTGAGAAAAGATAGAACCAGGTTTAAATTTACTATGACCTTACAATTGTTTATCACCGCTCCCCCACATATAATTCTACTTTATTCCATTTTTCCTATGTTTGTTCTTATTCATTTATAGTGAGTTATAATGTACCTTTTAAGTGGAATTTTATGTTACATTATACATTTAGAGTGACAAACTAAATGGAATAGTTGCAATATACTGACTCATTTTCCTAATAAGAATAGGAAGCAATTGTTACCAAGTATAGCCAGACATGGTTAGACTGAATCAGTTTCCTAAATCTTAATTTTATTTCAGTGGACAAAATCTAAAACAAAACCAAAGGTGCATAAATGCTGGAAGTTTGTTTACTATTCAAGTCGGGCCATTTTAATCCACCCCTGCAGTTCCCATTGGCCAGGAACCGTGGTCAATGGGAGCTGCAGGGTCGGCGCGTGCGGATGAGGCAGCGCGCAGCAGAGCTGCTTGGCCGCACCTCTGCGTAGGAGCTGAAAGGGGGGGACATGCCGCTGCGTCTGGGAGCTGCTTGAGGTAAACACTGCCCAGAGCCTGCACCCCTCAGCCACTCCTCCACGCTCCAACCCCCTGCCCTGATCCCCCTCCCACCCTCTGAACCCCTCGGTCCCAGCCCAGAACACCCTTCTACACCCCAAACCCCTCATCCCCAGCCCCACCCCAGAGCCCGCACCCCCAGCTGGAGCCTTCACCCCACCCCGCACCCTACCCCCTCTGCTGCAGCCTGGAGCCCCCTCCCATACCCTGAACTCCTCATTTCTGGTCCCACCCCGGAGCCCACACCCCCTGCTGGAGTCCACACCTCAACCCCAATTTCATGAGCATTCATGGCCCGCCATACAATTTCTATACCCAGATGTGACCCTCAGGCCAAAAAGTTTGCCCACCCCTGATACAAGTGATTTGCATACCCAATTATTATAGAAATCACAAGTCTGGATTAATTTTGGTGAGAATTTCTTTAAAAAAGCATCCCAGTGTATTTTTTTAGCAGAGTCCAGGAATCCTAGAGTGGGTCATTCCTTGTCCACTCTTCCAGTCAAGAACATGCAGAATAGCAGGAAGCAGGGATCGTCAGATTGTTATTTCCAGAGGAGTCGCATAGGCTATGTCGGTGCAGAATGTGGCCGTTATATGAAAATGCCAAAACCAGGCCCTCCTTGGTACTTAGAATTGGAAGTGTACCTTTTTTAGGCAGGCCTAACCTTGACCTCATTAAAATTAATGGGATAAGGATTTAGCCTTATATGTGTAATGATAATAACAGGAACGTGCTAGAAACATTTAGAATTTATATCTTGCAAACTGCCTGCTCTAATAGTTTTCATACATTTCTCAAACTGATTAATTAACAGGTGGAAGTCAAAAAAATTTAGCAGTCATCCTTAGTGTGCCAGTGATTTGTATACTCAGTAGAGTTAACTGTCATCTATACAGTTAATCTGGAAGTGACCCGTTAAAACAGTGCACATCTGTTGTCAGGTCATACTCAAGGCTCTGATTATACTTGCTGCATTAACCTTCATGCAAACTGTTTTTCCATTTATAAATGATTGATTTATGGGAGTGTAGATTTCTCTGTAATTTTGAGTAGAAAGCACAGTGGAAATGAGAAATATTTAAACGAGTGGGTTTCTTCTCTCTTCATCCCTATTCCACCTACAAGTAACTGAAGGGGAGTAATAGAAGCACCATGATAAATACTCCAGAAAAGAGAAGGGTGAAATGACATGAGTTGAGTTCACCATAATAGGCACTATTTCAGTGCTATGTGATACTGTATTCCTCTCTGATGGACTGCAACCTTGTCGTGGTGGAGAGGCTTGTGTGGGCTAAAGACCCTCAGAGCTACATCATCTGGAGCTTTCATACTCCTGGTAGGGTCCTCCTTGGCGAGCAGGTCTGAGGCGAGGCTCCTGACTAACTGCAGTCCAAACTTCACAAGACCCGAACGGTGGATCAGGCGCATACAGAGGACCTTTTAGTACTCTGTGGCTGTGAAGGTGGATGAGGGCTGCAGCAGGAGGAAGGTCCCTGGTGGTCTTGGATCTCCTTGCTACTGGGTCAGGATTTTCCTCCTGTCAATCGCCTGCGCACTGGCTTCCCCACGTTAAAAGATTTCACACACAGGTCTCTGCCAAAGGGCTCACACCTGCCTGCACAAAGCCCTGTGGCGACAGATGAGTGGCGGTGAAGACAGGAGCAGTGATTTCTGAGTCTTTAGTCACAAATCTGCACAAAGGTGGCAGCCGTGTGACAGTCGTCTTCTGCTTGGAAGAGACAGAAGTGCATTTTGGCAGCAGCAGTTGTGACTGAGCAGGCCTTTTTAGGATCCCCTGTGCTTACCCCAAATGGGGAGGGGGCTAGAAAAGGTGCCTGAAACAGTCTGTCTCACACTTTTCTGACTGGATGGCCGCATCCAGTGGGATCACTCAACTCCGTGGCCGAAACAAGAGATATAAGACAATGAATTTCACCACCTGGAATGTCCACACCCTTATGGACTCAGCACAGTGAATGCCCAGAAAGAAGAACTGCCATAATTGCCAGAAAACTGGCAAGACTCAACATTGACATTGCAGCTCTTGGTGAGACCCGCCGGGCCAATGAGGGCTTATTAAAAGAGGATGGAGATGGCTACACCTTCTTTTGGAAAGGAAAGTTTCCTGAAGAGACATGCGGATTCACGGGATTGGCTTTGCCATAAAAAATAAGATCACCAGTCAGATTTTGGAGCTTCCCATAGTGATCAACGAGCATCTCATGACTCTTTGGCTCAAGCTCAGCAACAACCAATATGCCACAGTCATCAATGCATACATCCCAACACTTGATGATGAGGAAGAGAGCAAGGAGCAGTTTTATAGCACTCTTGATGCAGTCCTCGCAGACACACCTAAGGCAGACAAACCCATCCTCCAGGGAGATTTCAATGCCAGAGTCGGACCGGACTTCCAACTCTAGAGCAGCACATTAGGCAAAGAAGGGGTGGGAAATGTAAACCCCAATGGCATTCTCTTCATCAGCAAATGTGTGGAGCATGATCCACTCATCACAAATACCATCTTTAGGCAGAGTAACAAATTTGACACCACCTGGAAACATCTTCGGTCCAAACACTGGCACCTCCTTGACTATGTTATAGTCAGTGCCTGAGATTATGCTGATGTCCATGTAACAGGAGCCATGAGAGGTACAGATCACTGTTGGACAGGCCATTGATTAATAAGATCAATCATGTACCTGCAGCTCACTCCACCACACCGCAAACACCCAAAGACTAAGCGAAAGCAGTACGACGTCAAAGCACTTCAAGACCAAGCCAGCTGTGAGATGTTACAGCAACATCTGTCAGAGAAACTCTCTAACTTCCTGATAACATCATTGACATTCAAGAGCACTGGGCTCAACTTAAAAATACCATTCACAGTGCATGTGCTGAAACTATAGGATATTCCACTCATCAACACCAAGACTGATTTCATGAAAACAACAAGGAAATCCTAGCATTAATTCAACAGAAAAGAACTGCATTCTGTAACTGGCAAAATGATTCCTCTAACCAATGAAAACATGAGGCTTATCAACGAAAACATGAGGCTGCTCAAAGCTGAAGTCCAAAGGAGGCTATGTGACATCAAAAATAAGTGGTGGCAAGAGAAGGCCTCTGAGATCAGGGTTTCGTAGACCAGGATGACATGAGAAGCTTCTTTCAAGCAACAAAAGCTATATATGGGCCAAGCTCCAAAGGCCAAACCCCCTTACATTCCCAGGATGGCTCCACCAGCCTCAAAAACAGTGCGGCCATTAAACAACACTGGAAGGAATACTTTGAGAGCCTATTAAACTGTGAATCTATGGTTTCTGAAGATACCATTGAGTCTATTACACAACACTCAGCAGTGGAACACTGTGCTGATCCCCCATCTTCTGAGGAAGTCTGGTGTGCCATCACCCAGACACAAAAATCACATGGCTCCAGGCCTAGACGGCATCCCAGCTGAGGTTTTTAAAGCTGGTGGAACAATGCTCCAGCACAAACTTTGCCAACTCCTCGACAAAATCTGAACCTGCGAAAAAATTCCACTTGACTTTAAGAACGCCAGCATTGTTACAATATTCAAGAAAGGGGACAAATCTTTGAGCGGGAACTATAAAGGCATTGCCCTTCTCCCCCTTACCGAGGAACTCCTCCCTGAATCACAATGTGGCTTCAGGCCATCCTGAGACACAACTGACGTGATCTTTGTGACGTGACAGATTAAAAAGTGTAGAGAGTACACCTGAGAGCATTCTACACCAAAAAATTAAAAATTCTGCACTAAAAAATTAAAAATTCAGCACACTTTAAAATTCTGCAAATTTTATTTATTAAATAAATACATGTGGAGGCTCCAGCATGGCATTGGGGAACACAGGCCGCTGGCTGCATAGAGGTGGGAGATCACCATCCAGCTCCCCGACTCCAGGACACGGATTCAGCGGTTTGGCTGCACCCAACCCTGACATAGCACAAGGACCAGATCAGCCCCAGAAACACCCCAGGACCCTTCCCCTCTGTGCCAGGTGCACCAGGAGTGGGCAGGCAGACTCAGCAAGGCGGGATCCAGGTGTGGAGGGGGTTATGTGGGGGGATACAGGTGTGGGTTGAGAGGGTTCTGTGTGGGGTAGTCTGGGTGCAGGTGGCTCAGTGAGGGATCCAGGGGCAGGGAGGGATCTGGATGCACAGGGGCTTGTTGTAGGGTTCTGGGTGTAATGGTAATGGGACTCTGCAGGGAGGTCCAAGTGAAGGTGGTTGGGGCTCAACGGGGGAGGGCATCTGGATGTGGGGGGATAGAGCTCAGTGGGGGGGTCTGGGTGTGGGGTGTCCAGATGCTGGGGGTGTGGGGCTCAGTGAGGTGGGGATCCAAGTGCAGCTGGTTGGGGCTCGTTGAGGTGGGGATCCAGATGCAGGTGGCTCATTGGGGTGATCTAGGTGGAGGGGGAGTGGGGCTCATCAAGGGTTTCTTAGTGCAGAGGGGTGAGGTTCGGTGGGCATGAGGGGTTCTAGATGCACGGGGATTGGGTGGATGCGGGAGCAGCTCCCTGTACAGGGATCCCTCCCCCTGCAGATGAGGAGCAATGGGTGCAGGAAGTGGGGGGGAGGGAGTTTGCAGAGCTTCCTGCAGCCAGGGAAGAAATCCAGGGGTGGGTCTGACCCAGCCCCGGATGCCGTGCAGAGGAAGGGGAAGTTCTGTCCTCCCCAGCCCAGCTGGGGCTAGCAGCTGAGCCGAGCACACGGTAGGAAACACCATTCGGGTCTTCCCCAGTCCCATCCTCTGCCCCACAGTGATTTACCTGTCTGCCAGCTGCCCTGGGCACCCAAAACATACTGCTGGGGAGGGTCACATGACCACTCTTGTGGCTTCCCTTTGCTTCCCCATCAGAAAGTCATTTTTCTGCAGGAAAGCAGAGAAATCTGCGGGGGTGACATAAATTCAGCATATCCGCAGAATTCCCCCAGGAGCAACACCAGGAACTGTTCATGGCATTCATCGATCTAACCAAGGCCTTTGACTCTATCAATTGTGATGCCCTATGGAAGGTGCTGTGTAGGTTTGGCTGTCCATAGAAATTCATTTCCATCATCAGACTACTCCATTCTGTGCAATGGCTCAAAGACCAAACCATTCATCATTCGCACTGGTGTCAAGCAGGGCTGTGTCATTGCTCCAACACTCTTCTACATTTAACTTGCCCTGATCCTGATTCTCATCTGTGACCGCCTCCCTGATGGAATCAGGATTGAGTATCGTATGGATGGTCAAACTCCTGAATCTCTGACGTTTCCAAACAAAATCTAAGATCACGAGAATTGGCATCACTGATCCTGTGTCATTCTTGCATACACAGACGCCAACCTGCAAAGTACCCTAAATCTTTTTGCAGATGGCTATCACAGCCTGGGTCTCTCTCTCAATATCAGGAAAACCAAGGTACTCTACCAGCCCTCACATGCAAAACTACTCTTCGTACTCCACAAATTACCATCAGCGGAGAACCCCTGGAAAATGTGGACCATTTTCCATACCTTGGCAGCCACCTCCCCCGAACACCCAGCATTGACACAGAAATTGAATACAGAATTCACTGTGCCAGCGCATCCTTTGGAAGACTACTCAAACAAGTCTTCCATGATAGGGACCTGCAAACAGGCACCAAGATCTTGGTGCCTAAGGCACTTGTCATCCCCCCCCCTTCTCTATGGTTGTGAGACCTGGGTAACCTGTAGATGATATCTCAAGCAGCTGGAGTGGTTTCAACAGTGCTGCCTCAGAAGGATTCTCAGGATCAGCTGTGAAGACTGACACACTAACATCAGCCTCTCTCTGCAGTCAACATCAGCAGTATAGAAGCAGAAGTCATGAAACACCAACTCCACTGGGCTGGCCACTGTGTACATATGCCTGATACTCGCCTCCCAAAGCAAGTACTCTTCTCTCTGTTAAGTCAGGGAAGAAGGGCTCTGAGGGGGCACTGGAAGTACACCTTAAAAAGAGAGGCATTAACCCAACAAACTGGGAGGACGTAGCACAGAACAGAACACAGTGGTGTCACACCATACACCAAGCCACAGCTCACTTTGAGGAGAACAGACATGCTCGTGAGACAGAGAAGCAACAATGGAGGAAAGAAAGGGCACAACAGTCCAGCCAACAACTATGTCTCCTCCAAGATTACACCTGTCACTTCTGTGGGAAAATCTGCAGGGCACAAATTGGGCTCCTCAGCCACTTAAAAACCCACCAAAGACCCCCCTTGGCAGACATCATCCTCGCATTGAGGGATAGCCAAAGATACTGTATTCCCCAAACTGTGGGTCACAGTTCTCTCATGGGAAATTTAAAGATGATCCAGCAAAGAAGATGGTCACAGTGGGGTCGATTTGGTGTTCAGAGCTTAGTGCTGGCAGATCCCCATCTTTTTGTCACTGTTTTATTACATGGAGATCTAAAGATATGAATTTTTTATCTATTTTAATAAAACAGTCATGGAACTTTTCTTTGACAGTTTTCAGTCTGAACATCCAATAATACATCAGCATGGGCAGGAAAGGCTTGATTCTGTAATGATATGTTTATTTATTCAGCCACTACATATTTCTGTGTGGTGTATAGGGTTCCGGTCAGAGTGTGGTCCCAGGTAACAAGGGAGACAAAGTTGGCACTGAAACTACACCTCTACCTCAATATAACGCTGTCCTTGGGAGCCAAAAAAATCTTACCACGTTATAGGTGAAACCGCGTTATATCGAACTTGCTTTGATCCACCAGAGTGCGCAGCCCCTCCCCCCCCCCAGAGCACTGCTTTATCCCTGATCTACCTGTGAGAATCAGGGGAGCTGCTGTTCCTCTTTAGTGAAGCTGAGGAAGAGGGCTTCAGATGATACTGGGTAGGATGTGGCAGCGGAGGTGCTACCCTATCCCATGAAGTATTAGATCCTGTGGGGAGGAAAACACACCCTCACACAGAACACCCTAGTGGGTAGGGAGGAAAATGCTACCTCCACCTCTTAGAGCAGAGGGACCAAAGAGGAATGCGGTGGGCTATTGTCACTCTTGCAGATGGTTTTTGTGTCCAAGGAGGATGCAGGATCCCACTGAGAGGCAGGGCCACAGAGGTCTGTGTAATGATGTGCCAATGGCCTAGATTATTTCATTGAATCCTGAGAGAGGTACTGGCATTCTGGCTCAGACTACTAATGGGGCCAGTTTAAACAGCCACTTCTGCAGTATGCTGGATTTTATTGCACATGTAATTCTCCCATCATTGGAATACTGGGTCTTATAGGTCTCAGATCTAGACAAAAAAAGAGGAAAAAATATCTGATTGTGTCATGTTTGTGGACAAGAAATAATATTTGCCAAAAGGTTTGATTTAATCTATATTTTTATATAATGTTTAATTGACAAGAAAATAAGTGAAGACAAATTTAAATACTTGCATCTATAACCTTGTCGCAGAGCTTGTATAATCATTCATCATCATTATCTTCTACTTTTTCAGCCAGCAGACTTCATAGGAAAGCAAGCACTGAAGCAGATTAAAGAAAAGGGGCTTAAACGGCGACTGGTGTATCTCACCTTGGAAACAGCTAACATTGATCCAGAGGGAAATGAAAGTGTGTGGCATAATGGCAGAGTAAGTACTGTACAATGTACATCACTTTACAAGGAACTAAAATTCATTCTCTAGGACTGGAATCCCACTTTGTGTTTCAGGTTACTTTTACTGGAGCAGGACAGTTTGGGACAATAATACTATTTTTGAATTTCCATGTAGCATGGCAGGTTCTAATTGTACACCAGAGTTTGAAATATAGAATCTCTAAATATAGAATCTCTGAATCCCTCAATTGGCGGGTAGAAATCGATCTCTCGGGGATCGAATTATCGCGTCTCGTCGGGACACGACAATCGATCCACGAATTGACGCGCTTACTCCACCGGCGGAGGTAGGAGTAAGCGCCGTCGACGGGGAGCCGCGGAGGTCGATTTTGCCGCTGTCCTCACAGCGGGGTAAGTCGGCTCCGATACGTCGAATTCCGCTACGCTATTCGCGTAGCTGAATTTGCATATCTTAAATTGACCCCCCCCCCCCCGTAGTGAAGACCTGCCCTGAGAAATGGAAAAGACCTACAGTATTAGGTCACCCATTCTATCCTCTTGCAAGTACAGGATTCTACTTACAGTATATTTCAAAATTATTTGCATAGAAGAAAAGAACAAAACCACAAACCAAAGTTTAGGCCACGAGGCCATCTAAGTACAGAGTAGATGTTGAAACAGTCATTAACAGTTAATAAAAATACTCAGCATGAATATAAAATGTAAATAGCATTTGTTTCAGGTGAGATCTTAATCAAATATAATAGGAATTTAGCATCCTGCTGGTGATTTTTCCAGTGGTTCTTTGGGAGTAAGAAATTCCCAACTTACCTGATAGCACCAAAAATAGAGACTGCTATGAACTGTATGACACAAATGAGACAATGTATACTTGACTGTTGATGTTAGGGTGTAGCAGGGCAGTAACCCTGCTCCTGCCCTGAAGGGCTTAAAATAGCCCTGTGAGAGGGCTGTGGCAGGGAACCAGTAAGCCTGGGCTGATTGGGGAAGCAGCCGCAGCTGGGCCACGCCCCAGTCAGGCCGCAGCTGGCCCTATAAAGGGGCTGCTAGGCTGGAGCTCAGAGTCTCTCTCTAGATGCTGAGAGGGATGGACCTGGCTGCTGGGAGCTGAGCAGGGTATCTATAGTGGAGCAGGGCTGAGGAAAGGCCAGAGGAGCTGGGGAGCTCTGGCCTGGAAAATCCCCAGGCTGCAGGCCTTGTTAAAGGCCAAGAAGGGTACTGGGGTTGCAGAGGGCCAGCCCAGGGGTAGGCAGAGGCTCCAAACCCTCCTTACCAATGATGAGTGCCAATTATACTGCAGTCCGCCCCAGTGAGCGAGGGGCTAGATGGTGACTGGCAGTAGCCAAAGACTGAGGTGAGGTGGGGATAAGGGGTTGGGGGTTCCCTGGGAAGGGGAGACCCAGCGAGACTGTGGGGTACTGCAGGGGGCAGAATCCCGAGAGAAGAGGCACCAGGGTCCGGGAGGGACACCGGAGCCAGCAGCAAGGTGAGACACCAGCCTGCAGAGGGCGCTCCCTGCAGAGGGCGCTCTGGAGGCTGGCGAGCTAATTCCCTGGATGACCAGCAGGAGGCGCCACAGAGTGAGTCGTCGCCTCTCTACATAGGGATATAAAAATATTTAAAGTATTCAAAATAATGCAAGATGTATTTTTAAAAGTAGAAGTTAGTATGGTACAAAACCCATTGAGTGTTGGAAATAAAAGATTAATGTTTTGGGTTTTTTTTTTTTTCAGGTTGTTGGCAATACCACATCTGGAAATTACAGCTACAGTACCCAGCAGAGTCTGGCTTTTGCATATGTCCCCACAGAACTCAGCAAAGTTGGACAGAAGCTGGAAGTTGAACTGCTAGGACAAAATTATTCAGCAACCATTGTAGAGGAACCACTGGTTCTGACCGAACAAACAAGAACACGCCTTCAGAAAAAGGGTGGGAGTGCCAAGGTGTAAATCCAGAGGGCAGTTACAGTAAATTCTCCAATATCAATTGGCTTGACTTATAACCATGAAATACAAATTTCAGAGGGGTAGCCATGTTAGTCTGTATCAGCAAAAAGAACGAGGAGTACTTGTGGCACCTTAGAGACTAACTAATGTATTTGGGCAAAAGCTTTTGTTTTAGCCCACGAAAGCTTATGCCCAAATAAATTTGTTAGTCTCTAAGGTACCACAAGTACTCCTCATTCTTTTTTCATGAAATACAAAGGAGTCAAACTACTCTGGTTCCCAATCATCAAGGGTGAGATTCTCATTTACCCTATACATCCATGTAGGGAATTAAGGGGATTTAAGATGGCCCCTTGATTCATTGAGTGGACTGCCCACATAACTGCTCTGAGCACAGGGGGAGGAGAGCAGGCTCCTGTGGACACATGCTCCCCCATCCCCCCCCCAATGCTTGTGGACAGGAAGTGGGTAAAGACTCAACGGTCATTACTCAGCTTCTCCACGCTCTCGCCAGCAGAGCTGAGCTGGTGCAGAGGGGGAAGTAGTCTGCTGTTAGTATGAGCCAATAGCAAACTATTTCCCCTCTTTCAGGGTCACTTCTCTTTCCCTGGTGTGCTCCTGGGGCAGTACAGCTACACATTGCCCCCTCCCTGTAGCCTTGGCAAAGTCACAGCCTTGTCCCCAAAGGAATAGTTACTTAGTTCCACATGGACACGTTCTGTACAAAACTGAAGTTGCTCTTGAACATTGGCTTTAGAAATTATTTGTTTTAAATGCAAACTGAGTAGATAATATTTTTTCTCCAGCTGTGTTATTCTGGCAGAACTTTTGATGGATGATAGAAATTAATTCCTTCCTAATCAAGACATTTTAGAAAGGCCACTCTTCCTATTGATTGAGTATTTTGCCATGGATCAGCTAGTAGACTATATGCAACATTATTCAACATACACAATATTACTGCTCAGTTTCTGGACACAATCAAAATGCACTAACTCATTCACCATTTATTGTTTAGTTCTTCCTTTCTCTGTTAAAAATTAAGCAGCGATGATGACAACGTGTTGTCATATACAAGTAATAAGTGAACATATCTATTTAAACTGTGGTATTTCATTCAGTGTTGTTTTTGATCACCCCAAAAAGCAAGATTTTGGATACTGTAGGAGAATATAAATAATGGAAATGTATTAAATTATTATAATAAACTTGTTAATTCCATAAAATATTTAGCATATACTGAGACACAACATGATCATAATAATGCCATCCTAAAAAAACTTTTAAAAGCTAGAATATTTGTTCAGAAAGCACTCAACATTAGGCTGTTGATTGTTCTTTTCAAAGATCGTTGAAACAGAAAAAGGGCCCAAAAGTGCATAGTCTTCCAAAGGAATTGGAAACTTCTAAACCTTCAGCAAAGAAGCAGAGGATAAATAGAATATGCCAGTGGAAACACTGTTTGAATAATGAGCACCTACGTTTGTCAAAGAGTTAATGCAAGTTGACATTACATTTTGCAGTTCAGAATATCCTTTTACAAAGCAGGTCAAACTAAAGTATAAGAGCTGACAGGCTTGCACATAGAGCTATCTTGAATGAGAAATCCATTTGGAAATTATTCTATTATATTTTCATAAGTGATTTAGGGCCATTTTGCTGAACCAATCAGGGATGTTTTTTTCCCTAAAGGTGACATTATTTGTAACTGAACACTTTGTGTATTTACTTTGCCACTTTTTTTTCCCCTATGGTCATTAAAGAAAACTAGAATACAAAACAAAGCACTGCGATTTTATTTAGAGCAAGGAAAAAACCCTTAGGAATACAGGGTATTTCTCAAGAATATGCAAATTCACTATTCATTGATATGCTGGAATGTAGAATACTGTAATTACTTTGAGGCTCACACTTTTATCTTCCTAATAGGCTACAGTACACAGAAACATTTGTCAGACAATTGTGGAAGTCACCTCTGCTTCAGCAGTGACTTCCTCATTTACATGTTGAAGCTAGATGCAGGACTGCAGTTTCCTGGCTGGCTTGGGAAAAGGTGCTCTGAACAATGTGTGGGCCAGCCTGTTGGAATGCAGGAGCAGGAGAATGCCACTAGCTTCTTTCACTACCTTGTAAGGCCTGGGCAAGAGCTAACCAATTGCAATCCATGTGCTCAAAGGAGTTCAGAGACTGTTCACTGCATGCATAGTACTCCAATTAGGATGAGGAGATGAGTCAGGTCTGTAGTCCTGCAGCACTGTAGGGATCCATCCCATGATGCAACATTCATGTTCTATCTTCTGTGCACTGTGCATTCAACTACACATCTGCACTGCCATGTACTTGGATAAATGGTTAAAAAGCCCCAACTCGATAAAACAGTTAAACATGAGCTTAATTTTAAACATGTACTTAAGTCCATCCCTGTTCAGCAAAGAACTTAAATATGCACTAAGTGCTTTGCTGAATTGGGAGCCAAGACCCAAAATTTTCCTTCAGGATCCTGGAGCACAGAAAGATCCAGCAAGCTCTGAAGACTCTGAGAATTTACACTCTAAAGAGGGAACTAGCCTAACACTGCAGAAAGTAGAAATAAAAATTTTATTAAGATGACATTTAGAAAAAGTGAACAGTACAGAGTTTAAGCATAGAAGTTTCTGGTTATCAGGGAATAACGTACAGATTATCAAGGGGTGCGAAGTTCAGTTTAAGATCGGTTGGCATAAGGAATATATAATCTGCAATATCCCCAATTGGGGGTAAATGGTTGACAGGTCAAAGTACAAACATTGAGATATGACAGTATGATGTTCATATAATGGCTAAATTCGGGTGTGAAGTATAATGAGTGGATATGATGATGAGGATGGGTTGATCCTCATTTGGTGAGATTTAACGTTCAGTGAGTTTATGGTTCCAGTTCATATGGTCCAGCGGACAAAGTCTCTTGGTCCCTTTCTCGTAGTCGAAGAATGATGGCACTCCGGCTCATGCCTCCTGGTACTGTCGGTGGCCGGTGACGTGTTCGATGTAGATGTCCCTGGACCATTGGATGGTGTCTGAGACCATGAGGTGCCGCATGAGCCGTGCATAGCGTTGACCGATCCCGCAGGTCTGCAGCACATGCTCATTACAGGGGTCCCAGGCGCCCAGGGCTCTGACAATCAGGGCATCCATCTTCACTTCAGAGCCCTTCGCTCTCAGGGGGCGTACTTTTCCAGCTTACAAGTTCGGGTTTCACGAAAGGCCGGGGTTCTATTCTCAAAGGAGACCGTGACAATGACGAGGACGATCTTTTTCTGGGCCTCGTCGGTGATAACGACATCAGGTTGCAGCTGACTGCCGGTACCGGGGATGGTGCAGTTCACGGAGATCTCTCCCAGGCGTGGTGCGATGGCTTTCACCAGGCAGTTCTGGATGGCATTATGGCACAGCTGCCAGGCTCTGGAGTGGGGTTTGCAGCTGCACAGGACATGGGGCAGGGTGTTGTTGGAGTAGCCGCACTTTCTGCAACACTTTTCTCAGTTCCCGTGGCGGACAGCTTTGTTGAGTGGGACACAGTTGAGCCGGGCACAGTGGATGAACCGCCAGTCGGCAGAATGGGTGAAGGCGCCCCCCAAGTCCCTTCCCCTTCTTGGGTGCTTTCCATTTCCAGCCAACAGCTCTTAAGTTTTGACTTGATTGTGTCTCAGCCAGTTAACTCTCATCCATTTTTAAGTCTGAGGCAAAGGATGGGGGAACAGAACAACTGTGGGAAAAGATATAAAGTAGAGTATTATCTCAGCATACTGGTGATAGGCCAAAACATCTCAATGTCCCTCATTGGCCTTAACTGTGGCAAATGGGATACTGTGGGGAGCTCACTGCAAGGATAAGTAGCTACAACACCACTCCTTGGCATTTTCCAGAGCACAGAGTGGAACTACCATGTTGCGTCCGCACTGTAACGCCCACATGTAAGTCAATGATTCATAATCAGTTATGTGAAAGGCTGTTGATAGTAGTGTTTAACATGGAACAAAAGAAGAGAGGAACTCACTCATTTTGGTGGCTGTCATCACTTGTCTAGATATGTAGTGTTGTATCATCTTGTGGTGACAGGATGCAGCAAGAGGACGTTAGTGGGAACAAAACTGTATCTGAAACACATTTTTGTTCCAAGCAGATTAATCAAACAAGTGTATATGGATGGAAAATATGGAAAGGCTTTCTGTACCCCTATTTCTAACAATGCCACCATTTAAACTTAAGTAGAATAGAAAATTTGTAATAATGTAAAAATAGACAAAAATTGGAGGGCCAGAGGTTCTTTAGAAATACCCAATTAGATATCCTGCATATAAAAAGATTAAGGCATTTTTAAGAGACAGACTTTGTAATAATATAGTATGTGTCATTTACTTCTTTTTTTTTATACCGGTGTTAATATCCAGAGAGCCTTTTGGACATTACTTGTATACCTAAATTACTATACTCAGCTCTTATATACCAGGATGAGATGTGCCTTAGAAATACTTTATACGGAATTAGAAAAAATATGGATTCCATAATTCTGTCCATCTCTATGATTTCATTACCATGGATCTCAGAGTAGTATTTATTATATGGTATCTATGTCTGAAACCAGCTTGACCAGAAGGACACAGAAAATATATGTTGGCCCAGAGTTGTCCTCAGCACTGCCATTTCCAGTCCCTGTTGATGTCTGTGGTCTTGTAGAAAATTCTCTGATCTTGATAATATTTTGTCTAGATCTTTCAAGTGGAAATAGAAATAGCAGGTTACTGACAGTAGCACTATCCAGTCCTTCACTGTGCAAAATAAACTGTTTGCTATGTATGTTTGAGTCAATTAAATTTGGTGTTTGAACTTCTCTGTTATCAGTCGATTCAGACAAGAGAGCAGGGACCTTTGGAGGAGTGGGATAAATCTTTAAGAACTTAAGAAACTCTCCTAATGGAGGATGTTTACTCAGATACATCTGAGGGAAGGGAAAAGAATGGAGACCTTTTGAAAGGAGACAGAGGTATTATGAATTCTTTCTATCTAAGGTATGTTTTCAACAAAACCACACGCAGAATTAATTGGAATGAACAAGATTTCTTTGCAATGGGTAAATCTTGCAAATAATAAGGACATTAAATCTGTTAGTAAAAGATAGCTAACTCAGCAATGCAATGGTAGTTACTGCCAAGGTCTGAACTAAAGATGAGGGCAGGCTAAAGTCAGAAGTTCCCAAACTTTTTTATAATGTGGACCACATGTTAACAAAGAGAAAGTCTTGTGGATACCTCCACTCCCATTCATGGTCAAATAACGCTGTTATTTGCAACTACAGTGTTACAAGGAAAAGGAATATTAAGAAAGTATTGTTGCCCCTTTTTCCAATACTGTTGGTGTAGTCTGACACTAGCATCTCCCCTCTGCTGAGCGCTAGCAGATGTCTGAGGCCTTGCAGGTCAACTTTCCAGTGGAGGAGAAATCAGCGACATAAATTCAGAGTAGAGTCTAAGTGTAACTTTTTTATTTTCACATCAGTCCTGAAACAAAGGTGGCCAAACAGCATGCAGCCAATCCCTTCTTCACAGAATCTCAACCCAACACCACTGTCTGGTTCCTAGAGAGCATTGCTATCTCAAGAATGGACTCTAACCAGTGACCAAGGCAGAAAACAAGCACCCCTGCTGCTTGCCCAGAACCCCCTCCAGCAGCCACTGCTTCCACACAAAACCTGCATAACAAAAACTAACAACACAGCATATCTTCCCAAGACCGAACATTTGCTGACATGAGAAGCAAAACTTGTTACTATGTAAAACAGTGCCCCCTGCTGCAACAGCATTTATGTATTCTTAATTGTCTTTAATGTCAAACAAGTTTAATCACACTGTCTGATTTTGCTTTTAAATTCATCTCCTCCTCTCTTCTGTTCCATTCCTCTCTCTTTTTGTCTGGACCTCCTCTGCCCCGAACGTGACCTGCCAGCCACCTAGTCCTCTTCTCCCCCTGCCCTGGACTGGCTAGCTGATTCTCTTTTCTTCTGAACACTTCTCTCCTATTCCTCTTGTTACTTTGTTTGAAGTTGCTTATACAGAGCTCCAGTCTCTACCAGCTGTATAAGCAGCTGGAAGCAACAAGAACAGCCAGCACCAGATGCCCAGCTACCAATCATGGTCCACCACTAGTCCACAGACCACACTTTGGGAACCAGAGAGATAAGTCTGAACATGCTAATAAAGATATATTGCCATATGCTGACTTCTTCAAATGACTATAAATCAGGGATCTCTCGATTACACAAAAAGATGCTAGCCATGGAAGGAGACTGACAAAGTATTTGACCACAACAGAGATATCTCTTCCTACAACTTCATGATAACATTTCATTGCACTTTTTGTCTTTCAGTATCACTGTATTTTTATGCTACGGGAACTGTACACACATTGCTTATTGTCATACATACATAAATTTAGAATGTGGTGTCAGCAGGCATTACTATAATTTTCAAACCAGAAGGAAATCCCTTGGGATTTGTATTATACATTCTGGAAACTTTGTGCATCTGGCCAATGGGACCTTATTCACAGGAACAGCAGTTTGCTTTTTACAGAGGCTTGCTGGTCAGGGAGGAAAAAAATCAGGTTAGAATCTGTCAAACTCAATTTTCTTCTTAGTTTTACTGATTAATTTTATTTTTCAATATGGATTTTCCTCTCATCGTTTACCCACTGGCTGTACAGGCTTGGGAGTATACACATGCACAGTTTCAGCTAATTGTCAAACACATGATTGTTTGATCCTTAAATGGAAACTGAAATTCATGAACAAATGATAAATTAAGCAGAGGTTGCAGCTATTTCTGCTCTTTCACAGAACCCACAATGTTGGCTTTTACATCAAGCTGATAATTTGGTAAATAAAGTCAGCAGTAGTTTATTATATTTACTCAGGTTGCCTGAGAAGATTTTCCTGCCTGAAAAAATAACTCTGTTGACATAGCTGTTATTTCTGCTGCTGGGTTGCTTCACTTCCCATACATTAACAGTCACAAGTAATACGCTATAGCAATGAAACTGGGTGAGCTGCCTTCATTGTGCATGTGGACACAGCATTAAATAATGGCCCAGCAACCAGGGATTACATCATGCCCTCCATGTAAAGGAGAATTCTGCTATTTACTTGCATGGAGACAAAAGCTCTGTGAAACAGAACCTTGAAAACAGTTTGTAGCTTAAAATGGATGGTATGATTTGGCCCACAATTTTTAGTTTTTACTATTGTATTAAGTATACATTCAAATTGTTAAGTAAAAAGATATAGTCCACACAAATCAGTAACTTCTTTAAGTCTTCCACTGAAAAAATAAAAGGTAAAGAACATATCAAACCAAATATACTTCTCTTTCTTATCCTAATAGCACCATAAGCTTTGTCTGTGTATATATCTATCTGCATTGCTAATGTGCCCACTATTGTAGTGCCAAGGTGTTATCTACACAAATAAAGACATCCCTACAACCAGTTAGATTGAATTAATACAGTTTTAGAATATAAAAACTTGGGAACAGCAACAAACAAAACTTTTACAGTTCCCAGCAAAGAACAATTGTGAACCCAATGTGGCAGAGGAGAGATTGACATGGAGAAACTCTTTCTATGCCAGTGAAGAAAATCTGAAGTAATCAAAGAGAGATATTTCTTTAAATTGTCAGAAATGCTGAAAGACTTTCCATTAAAGAGTGAAGGAGCAGAATTGTTTGTGTATGTTGATTAAAAAGAAAACTTGTGCATAACTCTGTGGGCAAGAAAAGAGTGGTAGAAATAACTAACTGGCTACAGCCTTTAGCAGCCTGCTCCCAGATCAGGGATAATCAGCAATAACAAATAGGGGATAAATCCCAAATGCATTATGAAGCACTATTCCAAGCAGATGCTTAATATAATATATCTAACTCTGGCAGAGACCTGAGATTTCTATCCAGAATATTTCTGTAGTTCCAAAACTGTGGTCAATGGAGTACTTTCTGGTGATCCACAGAAAGCTGTTTGGACACATAGGCCCAGATCCTCTGAAGTATTTAGGCACCTAACTCCTAATTAAATGAACCTTTGAGGATCGGAGTCATAGTGATGGCTCTCTTCCTTGTTTCTAACTTCTATATCACATTTAAAGA
The DNA here is from genome assembly GCF_013100865.1 of Trachemys scripta elegans. Lineage (NCBI taxonomy): Eukaryota > Metazoa > Chordata > Testudines > Emydidae > Trachemys > Trachemys scripta. The sequence goes on from NC_048303.1 coordinate 41,457,071, forward strand.
AGCTAAAGTTACATTAAGTACTTTCTTAATATTTCTTTTCCATTAAAGCATTATAGAAGCCACAGGGATGTTATTTGATCGCAAATGGGAGGAGGGGTAGTCCACCCACCCACTCATGAACGTGAGGGGAATTGGTCATGAGATAATTTCTCTATTAAGATGTAGTAGTCTGCACTTTGAAAATGTTTGAGAACCTGTGCTTTATTTGCATCACAAGTGTTGTCAAAGTGTAACAGGGACCAAAGTGCCTCATATATCTCTGTCATATCTCCTTGAAGGGTTATGCACTGTTTCTCCTCATCACTTTTTAATGGAAAATCTTTTATCATTTCTGGAAATTTGACAAAATACTTGTCTCACACTTTGGGACATTGGAGTAGAAAGTGTCTCTCCATCTCAATCTCTTCTGTCACATTGGTTGCACATTGGTTACTCTCTGAGTTTGCACTGTACCCTGTGTCTCTCAATTTCTAACATTAGTTTATAGTCACCCACTTTGTATTTGAAGAGAGACTGCTAGCGTGATGGTTCTGTATGGAGATCTGTAGCCATCTGTCTTTTTATTTTTGATTTGTTCTTCCCAGAGATTAGCATATTTGTTTTTTTTTAAGTTTTTGAGCTAATTATTTTACCATCACTCAATTTCAAGTGGGATTGTCCGTTGATCTGGAAGGATAGTGTGTTAAGGCCTGGGAATGCTATAGTTGAGTGGATTATTGTGAAGGGGTAGTCTGCCCTTAAAGGCAGTAGGGCCTAGTGGTTAACCCACCGTGACACTTGGTATGGCCTTTTAAGGATTTGAAATGTCCAATAGAAACATATGAAGACCAAAAGGGGATAGACATAGAGAGGAACAGGTCGTAGGAAGGAGCAGTGGTTAGAAGAAATACAGGGTATAACTATGGGAAGAGGAGCAGCATAAAGGCTGCCTCCTGCCTCAGAATAGGGTAGGACTAGGGAATCGGCTGGGCTGGGACTGGATGGGAAGCCTGTACTAGCTGAGCTATACTTTGAGGGGAGATGGAAGATGTAATGGAGAATACTGAAGCCAGTCTAGAAAATTATGAAGGAGATAGCAGAGAGGAAGACAGGTCACAGATTAGGAAAAAGAAAAGGGTAGACATGCCAGAGCTAGAAGAAGAAACAGCATGCAGAAAGACAGGAAAGAGAAAAGAGAATAATCTGTTATAATAATGAAATCACTAGTCAAGGATGTGAAGATAGGGGACATAAGCCCTCTGAAAGTGGCAGAGTGGATTTAAAAAGTGCTGGAGACATAAAAAGAGCTAGAAAACTGTTAAGAGGAGGCCTATTAATCAAATGCAAAAGCAAGGAACAAATGGGGAAACTATTAAAGATTAAAATGCTAGGAAAACTGAAAGTGAGCTGCCAACTGCCTAAGTATCTGACAGAAACAAGAGAAGTTGTATATCTATCAAAATGACTGAAGAGGAAGTAAAACAAGGCATAGGGGATAAGGTACTATGTGTTGAGTGGCTAGGAGGGAAAAGAAAGCCATCCACAGCTGTGCTAGCTGCATTAAAGGAGAAACCCTCCCAGATAGGATATCAGATTTTTCAGACAAATCCATATATCCCACCCCTGGTCAGGTGCTACAGATGCCAAAGGTTTGGACATATGGCAAATGTATGAAATGGGAAAATTAGATGCAGTAAATGTGGAGGGGAGCACTCCTGTAACAATTGTGTGGAAAAGTCAGAATTAAAGCTTAACAACTGTGAAGGAAAGTGCAGTGCAGCATATGGGGTCTGCACAACTGCAAAGCAAATGACAGAAATACAAAAAACGGAAGTTAAAATGTCATATCATATGCAGATGTTACTGGAAGACAATCTAAGACCAGAAGAGGAAAGGAAACTCAGTAAGGAGAAAGAGATAAACACACAACAGAATAAATCAAATGATATAATGAGTGATACAGGGAAAACAGAAGATGTATTATGTATAGCCAGAGATCGAAGTAATACATTGCACATCACAGACAGGGAAAAAACAAAGCAAATTAAAATTATAGTTAAAGCAGCAGAAAAGTATCTACATGTTAGCAACTTATCAGTAGAATGACTTCATGCTGTTTTAAGTGAAGGAAATACTTTAGGATAAATAGAATGGTATGGTACTATTTACTGTTGAAATGCTCAGAGCCTAATAGCACATGGACAGGAACTAAAGAAAAATATCCTTGATAAGGCTACTAAACCTGGTATCATTTGCATACAAGAAACAGGGTTAATAGGAAAACTAAATTTCAGAATCCTGGGATATGGCAACTATAGGCAAAACAGGGAAGTGGAAAGGTGATGAGTATATATATTCATTAAGGAAAACCTAAATTATCTTGAAATTGAGGTTAAGAAACTAAATATAAAGTATAATACTATCGAGATCCCAATGCAAAATAAATCTGCATCTTTGAGAAAACTAGGGATTAGGGATTTGACAGAGATAGCTGAAGATGCAACAGGTCCATATATTATATGTGGATATCTAAACTGCCATAACATATTGTGGGGATGTGGAAAAAATGATAAGTACAGCAAATGTTTAGAACAATTCATTGATGAAAATAATTAATTCACTGAGTGATGGTACACCCACTAAGTTTAATGCAGTCAGTGGAAATCTCTCCCATCTAGACCTGGGAATTGTGTCCCCAATGCAGCTGGAAAGTCAACAAAGAGGAAGGAATGGGAAGTGATCACTTCTCTGTACATATAGTATATCACAGTAAAGGCAATGTTGAGGATGGAGGAAGGCCCCTGACTTGGAATATTAAAAAAAAGCAAACTGGGATCTGTTTAAAAACAAAGTAGTGAAAATATTAATGAACAATGTATAAGTGATGACACTGCAGAGTCTGGTAGCCATAAGGGAATCATGATGGCTGCAAAGTTAGCTATACCTAAGATATCAAGTCAACCTAAAGGTAGAAACAATGTACCATGAGGGAATGAGGAGTGTAAAAAGCAATTAAAGAAAGGAACAAGGCATATAAGAAAGAGAAAAATACAATGAATTGTGTGGACTTAATGAAATATAAAAGAAACAGGGCAAGTGCACAAAGGTTATTAAAAAGGGGGAAAAAAGAAAACTGGAGAGAGTTCTGTGAGAAAAATGCCACCCACCTGTCTCAACAGCTGGGGGAACTTAATGGGGCCAGTGGTGAAAGGGAGACAGTCCAAGCAGCAAGAGATGGAGACACTTGCAAAAGACAATAGGTAACTCCTCCTCCCAGGAGTCTCTGGGACCCATTGGCTAGTTGAGGGAGAAGGGTGCTGATTGGCCAGCATTCCCAAGGTCTGAGAATTTAATCTGGTGCAGGGGCCATGTGGAGCCTCTTTCAATTCCATTCCAGTAGCCCCACCTGATCTAGGAATGAGAATCCAGCCAGAGAGATGCTGCAGGTCTAGCAAATCACTTGTTTGGGGGGTCAGGAAGCATTTTTTTCTCCCATGGGCCTATTCGCAGAAGACCAGGGAGTTTTTTGCTTTCCTTGTAGCACTTTCCTCCCCAGTAAGTTAAGTAGGGATGTGCTCAGTATCTAATTGAGATACTGGGGTTGAGCTGTTTATTCGTTGCAACTTGCAGCCAGTTTCCCGTGTGGTTAAAGGAATACAATGAATGTTCTCAGAGGTAAAAGACCTGGGATTATGGTGGTGGCCCTTGGGCTCATGGGATAGGGTGAGACCTTGTGGCCTTTGCAAGCCATGGTCAGATCTTTTGGCCCTCGTGGTCTAAAGTCCTCACCCTTCTGCACCCTCTGTCCCACATTGTGTGTGTGTGAGGGGGAGGGTGCTAGGACTCACAGAAAGCTGAGTTCTGGTAGGGTAGGCTGGGGAAAGCCTATCCCGAGTTATGGATTATATGGTAAGGAGCCCTGTAACCCCTGCATTTGAACAAATGAAATGCCTGCTATAGGAGAGTATGGGTGATGGGCAGGTAGTGCCCCTCCCCTGTTTTAAAGTTTAATAAAAGCTGCAGCTTGCCACTTAATTCTATGCATGTGTCTGTCATCATTTTGCCACTGTGTTCACATCAATAAAAACTATTCTAAAACATCAGAGGTATATAGACAGATTACGACAATGAATGGAATACCAAGTATGAGCAATTCTATAACAGGCCTCATTGTAGAAGGCTAAGGGATAAAAAGCTCTAATGAAGAAAAAGTGGAAGTCCTAGGCAGAAATATTCCACAACATTAATTGTGGTGAAAATCAGATTATAGAAAGCCCTGTGAGAGGAAAAAAAATTCATTGAAGAGCCGCATGAGCACTCGAGGAGGTGTCAGGAAGATGAGGACCCAATATTAAATGAGGAAACTTTAAAGAGCTGTAGCTAAAAGCAAAAACTCTGCACAGGCAAGGATGGCATATGCAATGAAATGCTAAAACATCCAAATGAAGTGAATTTGAAAATACTGCTAAAACTGTACAATATATGGGGGGAAGCTACCAGTGGAATAGAAACATGTTTGTAGTTGCAGTGTGGAAACCAAGTAAAGTGCGAACAAGATTTGATGCATACAGGCCAATTGCCCTTACATCATGTATGGATAAAGCCCTGGAGAGAATGGTGTCTAAAAGATTAACAACATATTTACAAAGAAATGGATTTATAGATAATGTGCAAATTGGGTTCAGGAGGGGAACGAGTACAGTTGATCATATAGTAATATTAGAAACAGAAGCACAAAATGTTTGAGAAATAATGAATACAAGATGGTAGCTTTCCTGAATATGGAAGCAACATACAATACATTATGGAGAGAGGGCTTATTGCATAAAATAGCACCCCGGGGCATAAACAAAAGAATATGTAAGTGGATAAAGGATTTCTTAAGTAAAAGAACTATGCAGATTAGAGTGGAGAAAGCTTCTCTGGCATATATACAATCACAAATGGCACTCCACAGGGGAGTGTCATGATCCCTACCCTATTCAACATAATGATAAACAATCTCCCAGACAGGATGAGTTCAGGAACAAGCATTCCCTTGTTTGTAGATTTCTGCACCATATGGGTAAAAACAAAAATAGTTGAGAAGCAAATCAATGAAATACTTAGGAAAAGTGTGGAATGGAGCAATGCGGGGCTTTAAATGTTCAATTCGCAAAACTAAAGGAATTATATTTACTAAAAAGGAATATTAAAAAAGGTTGTAAGCTGTCTCTATAAGGCAGAAAATAGGTGTAGTTAAAACTATGAATTCCTGGGTGTGCCATTTAATAGCAAGCTAACATGGAAATATTGTTGATAAATGTGCTGGTAAAATCACACAGGTCTAGAACCCAGAGTTGTACTGCTAGTAGGTATTTGACAGCACCAGGCTGCCACTCAGCAGTTACAAGTACATTTGCTTCCACTTCCTGTGACCCACTCTGGACACAGACTTTGGGATATTCTACCTCAAAGGTTTGACAGACAGCAGCCCTATGGCACCTGATTGGCTCCCCACACTATATAAACTCAATGGGCATTCTAGGAAGTGTCCAGGTAATAGTGTGGATCTTCTGTAGCTGCTTCTTGCTCTTGAATTCTTGGCTTGATTTGGACTTTGCCTTCCAACTCAGACCCTGGTATTGACCCTGGCCTGAACCTAGGGTGGTCAACTCTCTGATTGCAGAAAACGGAACACCCTTGCCCTGCCCTGAGGCCCCTGCCCCACCCATTCTCCAAGGCCCTGCCCCTGCTCACTCCATCTCCCCTCCCTCCCTTGCTCTCCCCAACCTTTGCTCACTCACTCATTTTCAACGGGCTGGGGCAAGGGGGTTGAGGTGCAGAAGGGGCTGCGGGCTGGGACGGGGGTTAGGGTGCAGGAAGGGGTATGGGGTGCAGGCTCTGGGAGGGAGTTTTGGTGCAGGAGGGGGCTCAGGGCTGGGGCTGGAGGTTGGGGTGTGGGTGAAGGATCAGGCTGGGCGTATGGGCTCTGGGATGGGTCCAGAGATGAGGGGTTTGGGGTGCAGGAGGGGGCTCTGGGCTGGGAATGAGGGGTTTGGGGTCCAGGAAGGGGCTCCAGGCTGGGGCAGGAGTTTGGGATGTGGGAGGGGGTGTGGGGTGCGGGATCTAGGAGGGAGTTTGGGTGCGGGAGTGGACTCAGGGCTGGGGCAGGAGTTGGGGTGCAGGAGGGGCTCCAGGCTGGGAGATGGGAATGAGGGGTTTGGGATGCGGGATGGAGTGCGGGGGGTGGGCTCTGGGAGAGAGTTAGGGTGAGGGAGGGGGGTCAGGACTGGAGCAGGGAGTTGGGATGCAGGAGGGAGTTTGGGGTGCAGGATCTGGGGAGCACTTACCTTAGGTGGCTCCCAGAAGCGGCCGGCATGTCACTGCGGCCCCTAGGTGGAGGTGCGTCCAGATACTTGCAGGCTCCACCCCTGCAGCTCCCATTGGCCTCGGTTCCCGGCCAATGGGAGCTGCAGAGCCAGTGCTCTGGGCCTTTGTAGCAGTTTAAAGTTCAGACCTAAGCACCAAGTTTTGTCAAAATGTTTTGAAAAATCTGCAAGGCAGGCCACTATTTTTCATTGGCAAGTATCTTGGATTTCTTTACTGGTGTGTTTTAGAGTTTAAATAATTATATTATCTGGCCACATGATTTCTTCAGCTTGAATTTATGGGATTTCCTTCAGTTTTTATGTTTACATTGGTTTGCCTAATAGAGTTTGATACACTGTATTCCAAGTACTTTTCTGAGAATGTCAGTTTGCTTTTAGCTTTTCAAGTTGGATTTCTTCTGGGGTTTTGTTTGTTTGTTTTTGTTTTTTCGAAGTTTCTATCCAGATTTTACTATTCTGGATTCCTAGATTTTGTTTATATTTATTGGGTTTGAAATTTTTTTGTATATAATTTATTACCTGATATAATTTTGTTTCTAGGTTTGTCTGGTATTTGTTTCTATTGAGTTTTTTGGTTTGTGTCAGTTTCTTATTCAGATCATTCATATACTGATTTGAAATTTCTCAGTGTTTCATGCTGAACATTGCATAGATTTTCTGTGTATTTTTGACTGGGTGAGTCATTTACTTTGCTGTGGTTTTTTGACAGTCCTAGTTAAAGAACTTTTCTTGTTTTCTCCCTCTTTCTGAGCAACAGTTCTGGATCTGGTTGTGAGTGGAGGGATTGCTTTGTGATACTGTTTAGGGGTTTGTAGGTTTTTTTGTTTTTTTGTTTTTTTTTAGTAGCTTGAAGTCCATGTCTGTGCAGGGATGCATCTGTCTGGAGTTCTAGGGATGGCATTGTCAGCGTCCCTTCATAATTCTCCTGTGTCCCCATAAAAGCTTCTTTGGGGGTCTATGCAGGTTGGGTGGCGCTGGAGAGGTTGGCAGCACTGGCAGAGTCTGTCAGAGAAGGAACTTCTCTGAATTTGATGTCTGCTTGCTTTGCCATGTGGGACGTGAGGTGGGCCTGGCCACCCTGAGGCTCCTGCCCTGTGGCATGGGCAAAGCATTAGGCTGGTGACTTGCTCGGTAGAAGGCGCGGATGCTGGGCCCCTTCCTTCCCCTGCTCTGTGCGGGGGCGGGCCCCAGCCCTCGGAGGCCCGTCGCCTTGTGCAGGGGGCGGGGTGCTGAAGCCGCTGGCCCTGTGCTGGAGGCGGTGCCCGCGCAGGCCAGTTCCTGGTTGAGCGGCGGGACAGGCGGGCAGCATGCTGAGGCGGCCGGGGGTCGGGCTGGGCTCAGCGCGGCTCCCGCTGCTCCTGTGCTGGCTGCGACTCTGCCTGGCCGGCAGCGCGGCGGCCCCGCACCTGGTGGTGGTGCTGGCCGATGACCTGGGCTGGCACGACGTGGGCTGGCACGACTCCCTCATCCGCACCCCGCAGCTGGATGCGCTGGGGGCGGGCGGGGTGCGGCTGGAGCGCTACTACACGCAGCCCCTGTGCACCCCGTCCCGCAGCCAGTTGCTCACCGGCAGGTACCAGGTAGGGCAGCAACCCGGTCCCAGCGCCGCCTGGGCAGCCCGCAAGCCTAGCGGGAGCTCCGGGGGTGGGCAGGGACTCCGCTGAGTTGGCGGCGTGTGGCACTGGCTTGTCCTTCAGCTACCTTGGCAGGAGGGCCCCGCATTGGGACGCAAGCAAGGACGGGGCGTGTGAGCCTCTCCCGGCCCCTCTAAGACCTCCCCAATCTCAGCAGGGAGGCTGCAAGTCTGTACAAAGTTGTTACCGAGGGCCTGGTGCTGCTGCTGACCCCGGCTGGCAGCGTAAGGTGCCTTCCCCCGCCCCAAACAAGGGTGACACTTTGAAAAGCTCCTAAGCCCCATTGATTGTAGGGCTACCTTGTTAAGGTATTTAGGCAGCTGAAGATGCAGGCACGCACCTCATGGGGGTTTTGAATTGCCCAGATCACTTTTAGACAATGAGATTTAGGCTCCTAAAAAATGTACCCCGAGCTCTCTGAATACATTAGCTAAACCCAACAGAACTAATGGAAATTATTTTTTTAGAGCCATGTACAGAGGAAGAAAGCCCAAATTCTTGTGAGGGTCTGTTATCTTTTAGTAAAGATGACAGCGTATAGTGACAGATCATATAGACTAATTTGGGTGGGAGAGCCCTCTAGTGGGTTCTTGTAGTGTCTCCTTCTGCATGGTGGCAGGATTGTATTATAGTAGACCAGGTTGGGCAATAATTTTCGCAGGAGGGCTACTCCACAAATTTTGGTAAGTCGTCGTGGGCCGCACATTTCTACTATATTAATAGAAAGAGTGCAGGGTCTGGGAGGGAGTTTGTGTGTAGGAGGGAGCTTTGGGCTGGTGCAGAGTGATGGGGTGCAGGAGAGGGTGAGGGGTGTGGGCTCTGGGAGGGAGTTTGGTACAGGAGGAGGCTCCGGGCTGGGACAGAGGATTGGGGTGCAGGAGGGGTTGCAGGGTCTGGGAGGAAGTTAGGATACAGGAGGGAGATCCGGGCTGGTGCAGAGTGTTGGGGTGCAGGACCTGGGAGGGTGTTTGGGTGCAGGAGGGGTTCTGACCTGGGGCAGTGGATTGGGGTGTGAGAGGGGATGCCAGGTGCAGGTTCTGGACGGGAGGCACTTACCACAGGTGAGGCACTTATGATGGCTCAGGCAGGCTGCAGTCGGCTGCTGCACTGCCGACTGGGAGTGTGTCTCTGCGGCGTGCCCATTGTGGGGAGGGGAGCAGCAGGTCTCCCTGCGCTGCCTGCCCCCGCAGCTCCCATTGGCCGGTTTGCGGCCAATGGGAGCTGTGAGGACTGTGCTGGGGGCGGAGGAAGCGCATGGAGCCACCTTCCCCCCTCCCCACCAGGGGCATGCAGAGGTGTGCCAGCAGCAGCCGGCCACTTCCGGGAACGGCATGGGGCCACAGCAGGCAGGTGTGGGCCTTATCATTTTCATGCATGTATTGGAGTAAGGAAGAGCTGACAGCTGTATTTATTTATCTGAAGTTTGGACAAAAGTATAGTGTCTTCAGGCACAAACATCCTAGTGACCAAAAGTCACTTATTTGGATCTTCAGTTTCTTACATGAAAATTCTTGGTGGTGTATTCAGTCCAGTTCCTCATGAATAAGTGAGCATGTCATGAAGGACACCACTAAAATTAGAGCCTCTATAGTAGTCCAAATGGAGAGGTTAACAATTGAACCAGCATGGGGAAGAAATGTCTCACCATGGAATCACTCTCTCCAAATGTATGCGGTGGTGTAGCCATTTTGGTCCCATGATATTGCAGAGCCAAGGTGGGTGAGGTAATATCTTTTATTTGACCAACTTCAGTTGGTGAGAGATAAGCTTTCAAGCTTACACAGAGCTCTTCTTCAGTTCCGAGAAATGTTTCAATATTGTAATGAGGAAGTTGAGAGAAGGAAGAACTATAGAACTCTACTAGCTACAGAATGTAATTGATTTAAAAAATAAAGTTGAGAATCTGTGAAAAAATGATAGTGATGTATTACACTTTAGCTGTGAACCTCAAGCATGTAAAATAAGGTTCAATTTTTTTAAAGACAGTTTTAGCAAAATTGGAGCACAATTTCCAGTTTTTTTTCAGCCAACTATCAAGTTTGTACACATGGTTAAGTTTTCTCTCTTTAGATTACAAATGAGGCTCAAAGATCTGACTTCTAAAGTTCTTAATGGTAGATCAATTAGTAAGAAAATTATTGATTTTAAACATTCTTAGAATTTTAATCTTTTGAGTTGATTATAGATTTAGACTGAGTGTAGACTAGTAAATATATTACTTAAATTGATTATACCTGAAATCCTTCCCCTATTGAAGCCAATGGAAGTTTCATAATTGACTTCCAGTATGGCTGGGATTTTACCCTGTATGCTGTGGAATAGTCTGGCCATTCTAAAATGTCACTTGACATTCTGTACCTTGAGGGAGCACCCTGTAACCCCCATATTCATCATTTATATATGATTGTGATCTTGCATATAAAGCATGCCTTGTAAGGTATCAGGGGAAAGGTTATGATCTGCTGAAAGTCATTTCTCTATCCATATATGTAAATCATTAACACATATGAAGTTATGAGAATTATGTTGTATGGTTGTCACTAAAACATACTGTAAGTTGGGTATTCAGACAGATATTAGCTCCCCACAGGCAACAGCAAGGAAAGTAACTGACACTCAGGTGGGGTGTGAAACAATTCATCAACAGCCATTGTCCAGCAAGGGAGTTACAATTCAATAACTCGGCTGCATGAGGCCACACCAGGGGAATTGCTCAACCTTGCCTGGAGACTCAGGGCATATCTTCACTGGCAATGCACGTTTAATGTGGCTTGTGTAGTCACGGCATAGCATTGGGAGAGAGCTCTCCCAGTGCTCTAAAAAACCCACCTCCATGAGGGGAATAGCTACCAGCGCTGGAAGTACGGCTAAATTGGCACTTTGTAGCACTGAAACTTGCAGCGCTCAGGGGTGTGTTTTTTCACACCCCTGAGCGAGAAAGTTGTAGCACTGTAAAGTGCCAGTGTAGACAAGCCCTCAGCAATGCCCACCCAGAGATGCCTCGACTTTTGTTTTCCAAGCACATAGACTGAGGCCACATGCTGGGCCTTTCTCCTTCACCCACCTATGCTTCAAGCAACAAGGACACTCTGAAGACTCCAGCTGAGGGGACTGGCCCAGATTTCAAGGATGAAATCTGTATATTAAGGACTGCAATATCCAGTGAGAAAAACTGCTTAGTCTTGTTGTTGCCCAGTCTAATAGGATTGAGAGTTTAGACTGCGTGCTTATATATATATATATTTTTGCCTATCAATTAATATCACTTAAAATCTACCTTTTATAGGCAATACATTTGTTTAACTGTTTAGCTTTACGAGTGAGTTTGTATGAAGAGTGGGGCGAATCTGCTCAGGTTTTGCGAAGGCTGGTGTATATCCATTTTCCATTGATGAAGTGGTGAATCAATTAATAAATCTGCACTGCCCATCTTGAGCAGTGCAAGATGGTATATTCCTGAGGTACAGTCAGTGGTGAGCTGGAGCCGGTTCCCACCAGTTCACGGGAACTGGTTGTTAAATTTAGAAGCCCTTTTAGCACTGGTTGTCCCAGTTCTAAAAGGGCTTTTAAATTTAACAAAATCTCTGGCAGCTCCAGCTCACCTAGCTCCGCCTCCTCCCCTGACACTCCCCCCGGCTTCTCCTCCCCATCCCCTGCTTCCCGCGAATCAGCCGATTCACGGGAAGCAGGGCTTCCTGCAGGTGAGCTGAGCTGGAGCGGGAGCGGGGAGGGCTCCAGGTGCCGCCTGGCCTGGCTCCAGCTGCACGGCACTGCCCGGCTCCAGCCCAGCCCCGACCCTGGGCCCTGGCCCCAACTCCGTCTGCGCGGTGCTGCCCGACCTCGACCCTGGGCGCGGCTCCGGGCCGGGCCCCGACTCCGACTGCGTGGCACGAATCCGGCCCAGGCTGGGCCCTGACTCCGGGCCCTAGCCCCGACTTCGGCCGTTTGGTGCGGCTCCGGCCCCGGCAGGGGTAAGAGGCCGGGGCCGGGGGGGTTGGATAAGGCGGGGACAGGGAGCTGGGGGTGGGGAGGGTTGGATGGGGCAGAGGTTCTTGGGGGGTGGTCGGGGGATGGGGAAGGGGGGGTTGGGTAGGCACCACGTGGGAGTTCTGGGGGTCTGTTGGAGTGGTGGTGAATGGGGCAGTCAGGGGACAGGGAGCAGGGCTAGTTGGGTAGGAGATGGGGTCCTGGGGCGCAGTTAGGGTTGGTGGTCTTGGGAAGGAGTGGTCAGGGGACAAGGGGGGTGTTATGGGTTGCGGTTTCTGAGGGGGGCAGTCGGGGGCAGGACATGGGTGGGGGGGTGTACTCACTGGGTGGTTCCCTACCGGGTCTTTGGTGGCAGGTCCTTCAGCCGCCGGAGCCGTGCCGCCGAAGCCCTGGTAGGGAACCAGTTCCTAAGATTTTGGCAACTCATCACTAGGTACAGTGCTGGGAGCTGGGGGGATTTGGCTCTGGTGCCTTTCTCTGTGTGATTCATGAGTGGCTCTGGGAGCATTCATGCAATATAGCTGGGTGTTGGGTCTCCACATGCTGTTGTGCTGAGTGATCACAGCGCCTGGAGGGGTTTGCTTCTGGTCACTAGCAAGGCATTGTGAGAGACAGCCCAGGCTGGAGAGAGTTCAGGGGTCACAGCGCTCCCATAGTCCTAGGCTGCATCCCGGGGATCCCATCACAGTGACCATACTGAGTTTTTGGTTGGCTAAATAAACATATGCTTTCTTTACTAATGATGGCTAGTCATGGTACAATTGTAAGCCAACAAGTAGTACAAAAATTTTATAGTCTCTTCGGAAGAAAGCAGTGGGTTTTTATGTGATACCTGTGCATGCAATCTGTAAAGTACTTCCAGAGTCTTCTAGCAAATGCTTTATGTAAGGTGGAATTGCGAGACTCCAGGCTCATTTTATGTGTATATTTTAAAATATTGATACAGTGCTTTCATTGCATACATTGCCATCATGCTATAACTAATACCTGCATTGGGTTTATTTTTCCAAGATCCATACAGGTTTACAACACCAAATAATTTGGCCTTGCCAACCCAGCTGTGTCCCGTTGAATGAGAAACTCCTGCCTGAACTGCTGAAGGAAGCAGGATATGTTACCCACATGGTAGGGAAGTGGCATCTAGGCATGTACAAAAAAGAGTGCCTTCCAACCCGCAGAGGATTTGATACTTATTTTGGTAATGGCCAGATTTACTACTCTTTTTTTTTTTAAAGTACTTTTACTAACCATATTGAAAGGGGAAATATTTTTAACAACAACAAACTCAGAATTAATATATAGCCAGTAAAACAATGTTTTAGCTGTTGTTTCAACACATGATACCAAAATACAGCTCTCTAATTTGGCAGACTACACTCGATAAATAAATGTTGCTATCCAAAAGCCTATTGCTGAAAATGGTCTGATTTTTAAACCCACAGAAGCAAATATATTTATATTTTAAGCTCCACATTTAACTTGTCCCATTGTACTCAGTTACTCCACATGTTGCATTAGTGTGCTCTTAGAGGAAGCTTTAAACTGAATTTTTCATGTGTCTAGGTTTAGGTCAGACTTCTAACATTACTGTAGTTTGTGTATTGATTTTTTTAATAGCAGTGTCTTAACTAGAAAAAGCAATAGGCATTTTACCAGACTTGGTCATTTTTAATATATTTTCTAAATACAATATATATTTCTTGAATTCATTAGGCACTCAGATACTACCATGATCAAGGTGTTACAAGAACCTAGATAAAATTACATTTATAAAAAACTGTTAAAGGAACTTTAAAGTTGCAAAGTTAAGCACTCAAAACTTAGGCACTGCCAAAATTAGGATACCTGTGTAACTTTAATTTGGCCCAGTTATGAGTATGCATTACAACACAGTCTTTAATTGCATGAGCATATACTGTTTTTTCACAGGACCCCTTCCTCATTAAGTGACTGGTTAGTTATTAAATGTTTCCTTTTTATCTTCCACATTTCATATGTGACTCCAGGCCTTAATGTATGCCATCCAAACACTGCACTGAATACAAAACTATTTACTTTCTCCTGGGCTTTCTGTGATGCTCTCACCAAAGTATCTGAGTGCTTCATGAACATTAATGAATTTATCTTCACAACACCTCATGTCACGTTACCTGTGAGGTGGGGATAATACTGCCTCATTTTACAGCTAGGGACTTGAGGCACAGAGATTAACACCAAAATTGTTAAGTGTCTAATAATTTTGGGTGCTCATGAGAGGGAGGTAATTTATTTTTCAGAGCTCTTAGCTCTTTATATGTTAAAACCATTATTCCAATTGAGCTGTGAAGGTTCAATGCTTCTGCAAATCTGGCCCCATCTGTCTCAGGCTGAGCATTGAGAGAAACTGTCAGCTAGTGGTCCAAAATCACTAGATGCTCTTAAAACAAACAACCCCCCCCCACACACAATTTATTTCTTATTTTCAAGAGCATATTTTTGATGTTTCCTTTAGAAAGCCCTTCCATGTCTTTCTTTGACGTCCTCTGCATCTGTGGAGTTTTGCACATAAACAATATGGTATAGTTGGAAGTTGTTTGGCTAGACCTTTAGTTGTTTGGTTTGTGGTGGGAGTTCATTAGGTTTTTAGATGGAGTGGGTTAGCAGAAGAAAAGTTTTTGGTCAAAGTCCTGGATTTTGAAACTGAATCTGCCCCCATACTGAGCCTAAATTTAGTTGCCTTCAGGGTATGCTTTGCAACATTCCCCTGTTATTCTGGAGAATTTTTGGGGTGATAAAGTTAGGGTTGATTTAGGGATGAGGTTGCAAAGGGTTTTTGAGGCAATTTCATTGCTTTCAGTCAATGGGAGTTAAATCTGCGCAGTACCTTAGAAGATTGGACCCTTGATGGAAGCAAAATTTGTAGGAGATCCTTATTTTTGATTCTTAAGATCAGTAACTTATTCTGTAAAGAATTATTTCTTTCTTTCACCAGTTGGTGTCATCAGCAGATCAGAAATCACCACAGTTCGCATGGAAGGCATTCCTGTAATCTATCTATAAATGTAAACAGTATGATAATTCCAGTGTTCATAGTATCTATTTAGATATAAGCGTTCTGTACTAACAAATACAGTTTACAAAACCATAACTAAAAGTTATTCTAGTTAGCAACAGGCTCAGGACATGTGCATCATTTTAATGGTAGTATCTTTGATTTATATGCATGCCAATTTATATGTAAAGTTATTGAACTGCTCTTAACATTTTTCTGGGTTTGTATAATTGATACTTAGAATTGGATTTTGTGCTTTATTTTCAAATAAATACAAGATGAGAAATATTAAGGAATGTTGGACTGATTAGCCTTGTTTTTGAAAAAAATTGAAACTCTGAAGGAATAATTTTTCTAAGTCACAAAGGACAGTTTGCCACTCAACTCACTTTGTGCCCTTGGAAAGTCTCCTGATGTATTAGTTTATATATAGTAAATTATATGTTGGCTTGCTCACTTTGTCACCTTTTTCCTGTTCTAGGTTATCTTCTGGGAAGTGAAGATTATTATTCCCATGAACGTTGTGTGTTTATCAGTGCAAAGAATGCAACACGCTGTGCTCTTGATTTTCGAGATGGAGAAGAAGTTGCAGTTGGATTTGGAAACATGTATTCCACTAATGTATTTACGAAAAGAGCTGTAGATCTTATAGCCAACCATAAAACTGAGAAGGTACAGTAGACAGCTATTGCTTTTTTGAGAACTTACTTTATAAGTGTTTTAATATTTTCATGCACTATTTGTTTATAAGACTTGAGCTTGCTTTGTAAACAGTAGCTGATAAATATCTAGATACAGAGCTGCACTTAACTAAAAAGTTCAGCAAATAGAAATGGACAGTATTGCATTGACACTTGAATGTTCAAAGCCCTTATAGAGTAGAACCTCAGCGTTCTGAACACCAGAGTTATGAACTGATCAGGTAACCTCAGACCTCATTTGGAACTGGAAGTATGCAATCAGGCAGCAGCAGAGACAAAAAGAAAAGGCAAATACAGGACTGGTACTGTGTTAAATGTAAACTACTAAAAAAATACAGGGAAAGTTTTAAAAAAAAAGATTTGACAAGGTAAGGAAACTGTTTCTGAGCTTGTTTCATTTAAATTAAGATGGTTAAAAGCAGCATTTTTCTTCTGCATAGTAAAGTTTCAAAGCTGTATTAAGTCAATGTTCAGTTGTAAACTTTTGAAAGAACAACCATAATGTTTTGTTCAGAGTTATGAACGTTTGAGTTACGAACAACTTCCATTTCTGAGGTATTTGTAACTTTGAGGTTCTACTGTATTGTATAACGTGGTGCACATAATAGTTGAAAAGACTTCTACAGGAGATACACAGCGTAGGATGGAGCTGGATGTGAATGAAGAAGATCTTAATCATTGTGCAGAAAAATAATTAACAACATAGCTTTGTTATATATATATATAACTTCATATAAGGGACATTGTATAAATAATGTTCAAACTCACAAGCTAGGAATGTTTCCCTCATTAAAATCCATCTTCCTTATTAAGATGCAGTGTGCTAAATGTAAAATATCTTAACTTATATTATAAAAAGAAGCAAAGTTGAAGTTCTTAATTTAAAGGTCCCAGAAAAAATCCAGAATCTCTTTCACTCCTCTAATATAAAGACCTTAAACTATGACATAAACTTTTGAATTAAACACTGCAGTTCAGTTAATCCTCCACCCCCAAACTAACTTTTTTGTTGTTGTTAAAACTCACAACAAGATAGTACAAATAGACTACCTTGCTTTGGACAAGAACACAAAGAATGCTAGTATGTGGGGCTAATTGACATATTTGTAACAAATGCATTATTTTGTTTTACTGCAATCTGACATATTACATTGTTAATTTACAAATGCACATACAAAAAGGGAAACTGCTAAGTGAAGGCATGACAATTTTCAAAACTGAAACGTGTTTAAGACTGAATTTTTTGGCAGAACTTCAGCCAAAGCAGTTCAGCTGTTTTCAAGAATGAGTCTAGGAGGAAAGTGTTTTGTTAGTACTAAAAAAACAGTATCTGGTGATTTTTCTTTGAGGAGTTCTCATGGCCCAATACTTGAAATTTGGCAGAAGGGGTGGACTTTGTCAGAGAAGTGCCTTTTGTCATCTTTGTGAACATCCACCCAAATTTTGGCCAATTTATAAACCCTTGAAAAATTTAGGTTTACACATGCTCAGTAGAGACTTGCTGGAGCTTCGCAGCTACATTGAATAGAAGAGTCTGACTGCAGTAGGCATGCTCAAGCCTGGGTTGAGCAGGACGTTACCTGCAATGGCAGCGGAGGCACCAGAACTAAGAACAGGGAGCCTGTCTTTCCTGTGTTCTCAATGATGCCCTACCTTGTTCCTGCCTGTTAGGACCCAGGCAACATGGAGGAGGAAACTGCCTCATTCAGATGCAAAGGAGGGGACAAGAGCTGGGGAGGGGAGAGTTGATTGGAACTGGAGGCTGGCAAGGTGAATCGACTGGGATTGTCTGGCAGACTAGAGCTGGGGAGGGAGATGGGGAGGAAGAGGAGTCTAGGAGCCTGTGTGTGTGTAGTGGGGTGGGGGGACTGAGATGGGATGAGGAGACTGGAACTGGCTGGAAATGAGACTGGGAGCCAGTGGGGTGTAACTGAAGGCGGGGAGGTAGATATGACAAGGAGCCAGAGAGCAAACTGGGACTGTTTGGGCAAAGAGACTGAGACAAGGATGCGGTGGGGGGGAGAAACACTGAGCTTGGATGAGGAGCTCTGGGAGTCAGGTGGTATAGGAAATGTGGGTAGGTGTGGGGAGAGAAACAGATTGGAAGAGGATCTTGGAAGGGGTGATTGGGACTGATTGGAGTCACAGAGAGAATGGACCCTTTAAAGGGAGATGGGGCTGCAGCAGCTGTGCCATTATTAATTATCTGCTTCCCAGCCTGAGAGGGTGATAGTTATTCTATAAGGTCCAGGTATCCATTACACTGAGAGAGATCATTCTGGGGGTTAGAATCACAGTGAGTGGGAAGGTTCTGGGCCAAGTTTTGTGGGAGGCTTGGTACCCCAGAGGAGCCAGCTTGGGAACCCAGGGTTCTATCCTGGAGTAGAGAAACCACCGGGAGCAAGCAGGCTCCTATGGAAGGCTCTGAGTCAGGATCTGAGAATGGTATTCCAGGGGAACTAGCCTAAGGGCAGAGTATTCCATATCAGAGCAGGAAAAAAAAAACCTCAAAGATTGCCCAGAAAAGAGCTGGGAACAGGGCCCAGAGCATGAGCTGAAGAGACATCCCAAAGGGCAGAAGAACAACTTTTTTTTTTTTTTAATTTGTTTTTGATTTGGCTGGAAGACTAAGCTATGTATCCAGTACAGGCAGAGAACCTAGGAGACCCATCTCAGGGAAGGAAACTGAGGCAGAGAGTTGTAGCAGTGCCACCCTTCCCCAGCAGGGGGTGCTGTGAGGCAGCCACACCCTCTGACAGTTGGGCATGGTAATGGGAGCAGGGAGGGGGTGATTAGAACATGCTGGGATGAGAAGTCTGAGGGGTGGTGACTGGAACTGACTAGGTAAGGAGATTGGGACTGAGACGAGGAGCCAGGGGTGAGAAAGGGAAAGAACTGGCCCAGTTTGGAGAGGATAGGGCAGAATAAGGGGGAATGGGCAGGAAAGTGTTAGTGCCAGTAATGGAACCCAAGGTTCCTGAGTTTTGCCATTTCTCTGCTGTCAGCAAATATCTGTGAAACCCACTGGCAAAGCATGTGTCTTATTCCCCTCTAGTGCTGGTCCACTTAGAAGGATAACAACCTATTATTGGTATCAATTACTCCATTAGCTCAAGGTGTAGAGGTCAGTATGGTGGATTTAAATGTTTTAATCCTGCTAATGACCCATGTGGGTGTCAATGTGATTCCACATTATGGAATTTGTATTCCTTTATTTTTAAAGCCTAGGAAATTACAAAAAACTTTATTAAAAGAACAGTAAGATTGCAAAGCATGCAATTAAGTTAGGGTATGCCAGAATTAAGGTTGCCTGACACACCTTACTTAGGATCCCTTGTGTATATGCATTGTGATAGTCTTTTATTGTATGATCATGTACTATTTCTGAGTTATTAGTTTGCAGAACTTGTACAAAGAATTTACCCTGAGGTAAGACTTAGAATACAATTTAGCTTGCCAATAACTAACAGAACCAATTGCAGGAAGACACTTAGTGGAATGAAATGGTCTGTCATTAGTTTAAAAATAAGAAACATAAAATCCCCGCTCCCCAGTCATTGGTTTAAAAATAAGAAACATAAAAGCCCCACTGCCCATGGTGAGTTGGGCTCCTCATAAGCTCTGTAATAGGGATGTAAAAAGAAAATGCAATGGAGATTTTCATGACAAATGACACCATCACTAACCAGGATATTTTGCACATGAAATATGATTGTATTTTGTATAACGAATCTGGGATTCAGACTTTCTACCCAAATCCTGTTTACAACTTGCTATTTGATGACTTACAGATTTGTAAGACTTTGCTGTAGTAATAGAAACAGTATTGTATGTAGTTTGGTCTTGCTTTTGAAAAAAGGATAGGAAGCTAAGTTGAGTGGCAGGAAGATCATAAAAATCAACTGGCTTTTCTACCATTAAAATGAAAATATACACTAATATTTCAGTGCCTTTCATAAAAATCTTTCCCAGAATTGTGTATATTTTATGCTTAGAGAAATCAGGAGGAAAACAAGACAATTGCTGTATTAATTGGTTCATGTGATTGATTTATTTATTGCATTTAATGCTTGGATACTCTTCTCATCTAGCTTGCATACTGCTTTTTTCCTCCCCAGCCTCTGTTTCTCTACCTTGCTCTCCAGTCTGTCCATGAGCCCCTTCAGGTCCCTGGGGAATACATGAAACCGTACGCCTTCATCAAAGATGAGAAGAGACGTCATTATGCGGGAATGGTGTCCATTATGGATGAAGCTGTAGGAAATGTCACTGCAGCCCTGAAGAGATACGGGCTTTGGGACAACACAGTTCTCATCTTCTCTACTGGTAAGACTGTTTAGTCAAATACATTCAATGAGTCACCTGAATATAAGCTGAAGAGAGACACATCTAACCACTAAGTGATCCATTTCAGAACAGATTTTAAATGTACAGGAGCTATAAAAATAAAACAAACTTTTCCTAAAAGAGAATAAATTTATTTTTCCCTCTTAAACATAAATAAACAATTTTGAGGGAGTGTTCCTGAAAACTAAGGATTAATACCATTGTCTAGAACAGGGGTCTCAAACTCAAATGACCACGAGGGCTGCATGAGGACTAGTGCATTGACACCCACCCCTTGCTGCCCCTGGCCCCGCCCCCACTCCACCCCTTCCATGAGGCCCCACCCCTGCCCCGCCTCTTCCCTGCCCCCATTCCAACCCCTTCCCCGAAGTCCTCACCCCAACTCTGCCCCCTCCCTGCCCCCAGGGAGTGCAGGAGAGGTGCAGGGTGCGGCAGGGAGTTGAGGTGCAGGAGATGTGCAGGGGGTTCAGGGCAGGGTGCAGGAGGTGTGCAGGGTACGGCAGGGGGCTCAGGACAGGGAATTGGGGTGTGTGGTGCAGGAGGGGTAAGGAGTGCAGCAGGGAGTGCAGAGGGCTCAGGGCAGGGAGTTGGGGTGCAGGAGGGGTGAGGGGTGTGGCAGGGGGCTCAGGGCAGGGTGTGCAGGGAGTTGGGGTGAGGGATGCAGCAGGGGGTTGGGGTGCAGGCTGTGGCAGGGGGCTCCAGACAGGGGGTTGGGGTGCAGGAGGGGTGTGGGCTCTGGCCCGGCGCTGCTTACCTAGAGTGGCTCTGGGGTGGCAGCGCCATGCAAGGTGGCCAGGGCAGGCAGCCTGCCTGCCCTGGCCCTGCTCCGCTCCAGGAAGCAGCTGGAGTCCTGGGGGGCAGATGGCGCCATGTGCTGCTCTTGCTGCTCCTCCAGGTACCTCCCCCAAAGCTCCCATTGGCTGCGGTTCCCGGCCAATGGGAGCTGCAGGGAGCGCTGCCTGGAAGCAAGAGCACGGAGCCCTCTACTCCCCCACCCCTGCCCTGTCCGGGGCTGCAGGGCCATAGTTCCAGCCGCTTCAGGGAGTGGTGCGGGGCTCACGGCACCACAGGGTAGGCAGAGGGGAGGGCAGGCGGGGGGGGGGCATGGGGAGCTTGGCGGGCCGCACGAAAGAACCCCACGGGCCACGTGTTTGAGACTCCTGGTCTAGAACCATATGCAATGCAGAAAGGCAGTGTACAAACTTACTGAGAGCCTTGTGTGAAGTGCTGGGGGTCTTCAGTTTCCTTCAAGGAGGTTCACGGGTTGTAATTACATAAAATTCACTTGCTTTTAAGATTACAGTACCTCTCAGGATTGAGCCTTTATTCACAGAGCTCTGCCAATTCACCTCAGTCCTGACTTATAGTGCCCATTTTTCCAGGCACTATTCAAACTGTCCCTTTTAATATGTGATACAAACAAACATCCAGCAGGGACTTGAGTACACCGGGTAGTGACAGATGCCCTGTGACATAACTGCCTGAAAAATTTGTGTGGCCTCACGGTCACAAACACATACCAAGCTGTTATCTTTCACCAAGGTATGTATTTATTCTTTTCTTACAAAAAGAACAAGAGTACTTGTGGCACTTTAGAGACTAACAAATTTATTAGAGCATAAGCTTTCGTGGGCTACAGCCCACTTCTTCGGATGCATATAGAGTGGAACACATATTGAGGAGATATATATATATACACACATACAGAAATCTCCTCAATATCTGTTCCACTCTATATGCATCCGAAGAAGTGGGCTGTAGCCCACGAAAGCTTATGCTCTAATAAATTTGTTAGTCTCTAAAGTGCCACAAGTACTCTTAGTCTGTATCCGCAAAAAGAACAACACGGCTGCTACTCTGAAACCTTTTCTTACAAAGTAACACAGTGTAATGCAGGCTTAGAGCAAGGGAAGGCTTCCCTGCAGCCCTCACTCCTCAGCCCGGGTTCACCTGCTGAACTTTCTTCTGAGTTCCCCCTTGCTTCCTCTTCCTTCCACTTATATCCTTCCAATTACATCCTTAGTCCAGTGTTTACCACCCAGGTGCTCATAGTCCCCCAACAGAAAGTGTAAAATTGGCTTCAATTAAGCCTGCACTCTTCCCAGTGCTGCAGCAAACTCAGTGACCAAGGTGTCACCACTAGTATCCTATCACAAATTGGTTGAGACCAAACATCTGTATTTAATTATATATACTCTTTGGCTTGACTGAAATATTACTTTGGGCCCTTAACCTCCTGAAGCAAATTTCCACTAATAAAACCAGCTTTGATACTTGCTGATGGATTCTTAATCTTATCAGATTTAGATTGAAAGCTCTTCAGGGCAAGAACTGTCTTCTACTGTATATATGTTTAGCACACTGGGGACCCAATCTTGTTTAAAACTTCTAGGCTACTACTCTACTACTGTAATAGATTTTATATTTTATATATATATATATATATATATAAAAAGTACAGTCTCCCTTACGTCTGAACTGAATGGAACTGAATTTAGCTGAAATCTAGAAGTCTTCATAGGATTCAGGGGAATAATGCAATGTCCTGCATCCTTCAAAATGTTTTTCCCCCTCCTCGCTTTGTCTGATTTGGGAGTGGGAATAGCCCTCCAAAGCTTCCAACCTTTACTATACTCAGGTTTTACTTAATATGGTTTTGCTTGGGAGTAGGGCAGGAATTCCTGAACATCTCACTTTGTATTCAATTTGTATGAAATATTTTGAATTTAACAGCTCTGTTGCACAGCTTTGAGGCCAAAATCTGCCCACTCATTGAGATTGTATTCATATTCCGATCCCAGTTCAAATTAGGCCTGATACCTGTACTATGTAAACATCTTTGTTCTGGGAGGAACCCCCATTATAAGATGTATTCATATTTGGAACTTCATATAAGCAAAGCTGTATGGAATCCGATATCAATACTTACTGCATATGGTAAAATTGCACCCTCCACTCGTGACCCTATTACAGCTATTTTCAGTATAATTTTTTCAGTAGATTATGGACTAATACTAAAGACATCTGAGCTAGAAACATAGTATCAAGTATCAGAGGAGTAGCCGTGTTAGTCTGAATCTGTAAAAAGCAACAGAGGGTCCTGTGGCACCTTTGAGACTAACAGAAGTATTGGGAGCATAAGCTTTCATGGGTAAGAACCTCACTTCTTCAGATGCAAGACATCTGAAGTCTTGCATCTGAAGAAGTGAGGTTCTTACCCACGAAAGCTTATGCTCCCAATACTTCTGTTAGAAACATAGTAGTTACACTTAAACTAAGTTTTCAATCAGTTAGCTTGTGCTTTATAAACTCTAGTATTTTTCTTACTGTCGCAGTATATTTTTAATGACAACTATCTAAATAATCGACTACAGATATGTTTAGACAAGTGTCGGGCTGTCAGGAGAAGCCCAAGTCATAGTCTTATCCGATGGGACTTGAACTGTATTGACAATTTAAACTGCCAGAAATGGAACTTAATGATTTGAAACCCAAGGAAATTGGGCCTAGATCAGGCAAATCATAGGATAGTTATTCATTTTTTCCAGTCTTCTTATGTCACTTCACACAGCTATTCTCTATAGTAAAACATTGCATGCATTAAAGGCACAGCTTCCAAAAAACACATGTTGAAACTATTAAATCTATTCAGCTTCTTTGTATAACACTTAAAAAAAATCTTTAAGTGAGATCTTTGAAAAGACCATAGGAAAGTGTTTGAAAAGAGAAGCCCAAAGTCATGCAGCTTGGTGTCATATGGGGACTTTGTGCTGTTGTATCCTTGCAGGTTATTTACACAGTTTCAATCTCAAAGGTGCTCCCCATAACTGGGAGTGTAGATGCCTATTTGCACCTATAACATCGGTAAAGGTAGATGTTTAACAGGGGGGAAATGGAATTAAGGAGGGGGTGAGCCCCACAAGCAGGGTGGAGCTGACTTGAATTTAATTATGGAGCTTAAACTCCTGCTACACCCAAAATCTCAGTTCCCATCCCAACTTCCCCTCAATGCTTTCTCCAGTGTAAGGCATGCTCTCCCTTACAAGTCCCAGCCTTCTCAATCTTTCATGTTCTGCAGCTTACCTCCCAGTAAGAGATCCCTTTCCTTCCTGATCTCTCACTTTACTTATCTTCTGAATTTACACCTTCTCTTCATCCCCCAAAGACTTGACTTCTCAGGGGAGTCCATCTCATTATCCTCCTTACTGATGGACTAGGGGCTTAAACCATAGACCCTCTTTTCCCCTTCCCCCCCCCCCCACCCCAGTCCAAGGCAAGGGAAAGATCCTCCATAGCACTGGGAATTCCATCCAAGATGCCTCTTCTCTTGCTGCAGAGATTGATTTTACTGACTCGCTTCCCAATTTTCTCTGACATTGGCTAATCTGCTCTGGGTTCCTCACAACCTGAAGAATTTAAGTGGCGCTTGGGACAGAGACTATAATAGCAATTGGACAGCCAGATATATAAAAATTGGGCCTGTCTTGCCATAGTCAAAATGTAAAGGTGATAACCTGGGGCATTGAAATTGGTGAGGGAGGAGAGAGTAAGGAGTCTTAAGATGGTGATTACAGCCCAGATGAACATCAATTTTGTCCACATTTCCCATTTTAACTGGAAATTCCTGAAGTCCCTTCTTCAAGGAGGTTCACGGGCTGTAATTACATAAATATAGTAAAGCCCACATTTGGATATCTAGCCCACATTTGGATATCTGCCCCACATTGCTACAAATCCCAGCACAAAATTCGGTATTGATACTGTTCCCTAATGATTTGCTGCAGTTAGCTATGCTGATTGGTGTTACTGCTACAAATGTACATTTTCCCTATTGTTGACTCTTTTAATTATGGACTCTAATATAAAGAACACTTTCACTGGAGTCTCACTGAATTATTACAGAAGTTGATTTAATCTTCACTCCCAAAGAGAATAGTAGAGAGTTCAATAAAAATTCTTTCTATTCCATCCTCTTTTTGTATGATATGGCCTAACCAGAATTCCCTTGAAAACATGCCAGTTGGCAAATGGAACTACTGCACATTTTGAAAGGACCTTGTAAAATTTATATAGGGACTCCAGATCCTCTTTAAAGTGGTCTAATGGAAACCTCAGGCCAGAAATGAAGTAATCTGACCATTAATACAGTCTGTCTCCCTACATGCATCACGTAAGTCCACACTTCTGCTGTCTTACTATTGTTTTTTTTGTACAGATGAACTTTTTGCACAAGTAAATAGGCAAGAGTAAGCCAGTGAACTAGTGTTACCCAACATTATTTTATAATACAAGCGTTCCACGGTTGCTTTGTTAGTCTGAAACCAGAAACAAATGAGCTAACTATTAATTATTAAATGATTAAAATATCAGAAGTACAGTGATCAAGAACTACCAAGTGGTTAGAAAATTATACTGATATATCATGCAGTAAACTTGGTTTTACAGAGCATCATACATACTCTGCTTCCTTAATGAAATGGGTAGTGTCAGTGAAATGACTGTGTGCAAACAAAGCAGATATTATGTATGCAGCAATAACTCTCTGACAGCCTTGGGCATTAGAACAAACGTAGTTGAAAAGAACAGGACATTGGGGTTACTCCCTTTTGAAAAGTGCCAGGGAGTCTAGCTTTCAATAAATTGAAGGGGACCTCCTTTAAAATCATAAATAAAGGATGTAATCTCCATTAGTTCAGCAGTCTATCTCAGTAGTCCAAGTCTTGTTTTGGAACGTGGACCATGACTACAGGTGAGAATGCTACAAGTTGAAATCAGGCATCACTCTGTGTAGCACATATCATAACAACTTGGATGGAAACTTGCCAGCACTATAGCAAGCTAGTCTCATTGAGTTCGGCATCCGTTATTTTTTCATTAAAACAGAAGTTATTTAACCTTAAACTTTATCCTAAATGATAAGATGGTCACAATTGCTAAAACAAAACCATAACTTTCCCTTAGAGCCCTGCATGGGACTACTGTACAGCCCTGCAGCAGGACTGGGATCACATGGGTTCCAGAGGATCCGCTGCCATAATAGCAGGAGAGAGATTAAAGAATAGTCCTGTGTAGGGCTCTACTTGTTCCCTCCCTCTCCTTCGTCTCTAAACTCTCTCATTTTGGAAATTGTTGCAGTATCTGTTAGTTACCACAAGAGAGTCCTGTAAGACGCAATGTACTGCTTTTCCTTTCAAAACTTAGTTTACATAGCTAAAAGAAAACCAACGTGTTATAAAACTTAGAGCATGTGACAGACTATTATTTTCCCTCTAAAGAGGATCTGATATCATTTTACATGTGATTGATAAAGTTAAGGGCAAAATTGTGTTTATATATGCTCATTGTGTGTTGCAGGAAAAAAACTCCCCCCCCCCTTAACTATTCTTGTTTTTTTGATATTTTGAAAGACTACATTGCTTATATGAACATTAGAAATCTGTAAATGATGTTTGAGGATTAGTATAGTTGCAGTTGTACAGAATTGATTAGCATGACTATATTTAAAGTTTCACTAAACACTATTTTGTGCATATCTGACTTCAAAAGGCTTCTCACATACCAAAATAAAAAAATCCCAGTAAAACTCCCCAATTAGTTTAGCAATATAAAAGTATATAGAAAAGCAATTGCATGATACAACAATTAGCTGTTTT
Organism: Trachemys scripta elegans; assembly: GCF_013100865.1. Classification (NCBI taxonomy): domain Eukaryota; kingdom Metazoa; phylum Chordata; order Testudines; family Emydidae; genus Trachemys; species Trachemys scripta. Next base: position 41,483,774 of record NC_048303.1, read on the forward strand.
AAAACCCTGGCCATACTAAAACTTTTAAAATGTGTTTTTTCCATCTTAGCACAGATAAATAATATATGGAGATATCCTATCTCCTAGAACTGGAAGGGACCCCGAAAGGTCATAGAGTCCAGCCCCCTGCCTTCACTAGCAGGACCAAGTACTGATTTTGCCCCAGATCTCTAAGTGGCCCCCTCAAGGATTGAACTCACAACCCTGGGTTTAGCAGGCCAATGCTCAAACCACTGAGCTATCCCTCCCCCTTATTGATTAAATGTTTAGTGCATTTGTGTCCATACTATTTTTTTAACAACCGTGGCTTAGCCATTTTTAAATTAAATATTTGTACCTGCTCAGTGCTCAAATTGGGGCTTATGAGATGAGGAAGAGAAGTGAGAAAGCTGCTAATAGGCCCTGTGGACCCACCTTGGGTCATAAGCAGCATGAAGACACCTTCTGTAACTACCCATTCCCCAATATCTAATTGACCTTGAAAATTCTTCTGTCCTTTCTCATCCATTTTCCCTTCTAGCCTAGCATCTCACTCTTGTTCTGTGAGCTCTCCCATTAAATTCTCTTTTGTCAGGCTGACCTTTTGCTACAGATTAGGTTGGGAACTACAGTTGTGGCTTTACATGACACTGCGTGCTATTCTTCTGCTTCCTGGGAATAAGGTCCTAAGCATGGGCTCAAAGACCTGTAGGCCATCCTCTACCTTTTCCCCCCCTGAAGGCCTCTGTATAGTCCCTAAAGAAAACTCTTTCCTATCTTGCTGGCTGGTTTGAGAAAGGTTGCCCTTCATGGACTTCACTGCTTCAAGATAGCCCGACATACCAGAAAGGCAGAGTGGCTCTAGCAACTCAGTTTCTGATCCTGTAAGAAGGGTTAATTTTGAATGCTGTGCTCTTGGACACAGTTTAGCATGAACCTGTTTTCTTGTGGTATGGACAAAGCCTTAGAGTTTAAGAACAAAACTAGTCTTCCTAGAGAATCCCATAGTGCATAGCATGATGCCAGCAAGGTGTCTGAATTGCAGCTATTTCCAAATTTGGAAATTCAGTTTGGTTGAGGGAACTTTCATGGCCTTATTTGATTGATTGTGTGACTCTCCAAGTATTACCCACATATTTAGGGTTAATTAAACTGATTAAAATATATGCAGATAGTATACTGGGTATAGCACCTGCACTTAATTGGATGATTGCACATTCAGTATAAACAATGTGAGGTGCATAACTTTTGGACTTCTATTTCAGTGCTGACTCTGGGTCTTTTTTTTTGGGGTGGGGGAGCTTTCCTTAATGAAAAACAGGCCAGCTTGTTAGGAATAAAACAATATTGTATCACCTTGCAATAGCTTTGCACATTATGCAGGACATCAGAATTGATTCTCTAAGGGATGGTGTGGGTTAGAGCAGTGTGAGAGCTGTTTGGAAAATGCCAGTTATTGTAAGTGGAATATTTTGCAGAAATATTCAGCCCTGAGGTTTGGGTTTATGGTGAAAAGCAGAAAATAGGCTAGTTTCACCTAGTATTAAGGCTTAATTGTTTTGCACACCTGTAGTGTTATACCAATAAATAAAAACCAGCTGGATCTTATTAAAGGGGATAAGGCAAAATGCCATGTTTATTGTGAATACAGAAAGAATCATAGTAAGCAGTCAGTTATAGCTATAACATTCCATTCAATTTCACATTCATTCACACACAGGTTCTGCAAGGTTGTTATCATAGTTACCAGCCTTAGAGTTGCTTGTGCCAAGCCACTGGCCAGGTGGCCTGGACACGAGGCTGGAGCCAAGTCTTGTCAGATGTGCATCCGATGCTCCTGGAGGGTGGTTGCAGAACCAGTCTCAAAGTTCAGTTTGTAGAGTCTGTTTTTATAGGAATTAATCCTCATTCAAATCCATAGGGGTTTGCTTCGTCATGCTGTTTTCAATTTGAAGTGACAATCAATCACCGTTCTCACATTTAAAATGATAGTCTATCATGCGGATGGCACAGCAGTGATGGCTTGCTGTTATCTTGTTCTTCAGTTTTTCGGCCCCTCCATCCTTGGGGTAGTTGGGGGTGGATTCCGGTTTGCCCTATAGGGTCATCTGGTTATCTCCATCCTGTGCATTCTTTGGCCGAATTTTACTGGGTAATTATTTATTAGGCTGGCACTTCAACCTTTTATTACTCATTCAAACATTCATTTACAGTCACACCCTATTTTAACTTACCATAACTGTTCTCAAATCATTGGGGCATGACAGACTCCAATGAATCTATCCATGCCACATGTCCCACATAAAAAGAAAACAAGCAAGATAGGAATGTAAAAGTGGAGGAAAAACAAATCTTGTTCCTGAATTCAGAAAAAACATTTGTAACATGTTATCTTATCACTTTTAGGACAAACTCTTTGTCTCTGAAAGTTTGCAATGTCTGTGTTAATTGTAGAAAAACAAACAGGCCTGCTTCACTTAGCACAAACTCAGCAGGCTGAGAGAACAGGCTGAGACATGTTTCTTTCTAACAATACAAGCCAAATCTAGGGTCTGTACCAGACCCTATTTTCCCCAAAACAATTAATGTATTAATTATTACTTTTAATCCAGCAGTGGGGATGCTCTAACTCGGCTGCAAAAAGTTGCTCTTTTCCAGTTATTCAGCAAAACCACCATTGATAATAATAGTGCTAGTTTTTGTCCTATATGGTCATGCACTTAAGCTGAACTTGATGGCCCCTATCCAGGGTTCTAACACTAAAAAGTGAGCTCTGAACTGGGAACTCTAAATTCTCCCCATCTGCCTTGTTTAGTTGAGGCTTATGAATGTGTACCTATTTATCTACATTATGCTTTTTATCCTTGAAATTTCCCACTAGTGAGTCTGTTGGTTGCAATGGTGGAAGCACTAGTATAGACCAGGCAACACAGGAATTTTAACCACCAGGTCTGGTCTGTGCAGGTTTAGATGACATTGTGATTCTAATGCAAGCAGCCACTACAGTAGACTCCTACCATTTCTACTACTAGTAACTGCATTGGAGATAGCAATGATAGGACGTTTTAGGGGCAAAATGGTTGGTGTACACAGCCTGGGCTTATATGCATATGGCTGAAGTGTTTTTTCTTACTTGGGTTTATGTATATATCCAGCATTTCCCCCCCCCCCCCCCAAGATTAGGTTTACTTTCCATTTTCCTTTTAGAAAATACATAAAAATCTGTAGCATCAGTCATTAACCATAATGACATTTTTCTGAAGTGTATTGAAGTACTTCTGGAATTAGAGGCATGTTAGCCCCTACATGATTTTTAGCTTGGACTAGCAATATTTAATACAGAATTATATTAAACACAGCTTTGCCCCATAGGAGGGGTTATGCACTGACCCACGTTAGCACAACTGCTGACACTAGGCCCTGCCCTAAGACACATTCTCCCCTTGCACCACAAATTCTGAGGAAAGCAAGAAGGAACTGGGCATACAAATTGTAGGCCAAGGTTCCCTCTCTATCCTTAGCAGTAGCTTTCTGATACCTGAATTTGATCCAGGATATCTGATTTTTGTTTTTAATTTGGTTGCTAATTTCATAAGAACATAAGAACCACCATACTGGCTCAGACCAAAGGTCCATCTAGCCCAGTATCCTGTCTTCCCACAGTGGCCAATGCCAGGTGCCCCAGAGGGAATGAACAGAACAGGTAATCATCAAGTGATCCATCCCCTATATATGGGACTTGGAAAAGGTTCAGCAAAGGCAACAAAAATGATTAGGGGTATGGAATGGCTACTATATGAGGAGAGATTAATAAGACTTTTCAACTTGGAAAAGAGATTACTAAGGAGGGATAGAATAGAGGTCTATAAAATCATGACTGGTGTGGAGAAAGTAAATAAGGAAGTGTTATTTACTCCTTCTCATAACACAAGAACCATGAGTCACCAAATGAAATTAATAGGCAGCAGGTTTAAAAAACAAACAAACACAGGGAAGTATTTTTTCCACACAAGGCACAGTCAACCTGTGGAACTCTTTGCCAGAGGATGTTGTGAAGACCAAGACTATAACAGGTTTCAAAAAAGAACTAGATAAATTAATGGAGGATAGGTCCATCAATGGCTCATAGCCAGGATGGGCAGGGATGGTGTCCCTAGCCTCTGTTTTCCAGAAGCTGGGAATGGGCAACAGGGGATGGATCACTTGATGATTACCTGTTCTGTTCATTCTCTCTGGGGCACCTGGCATTGGCCACTGTCAGAAGACAGGATACTAGGCTAGATGGACCTTTGGTCTGACCCAGTTTGGCAGTTCTTATGTTCTTATCCTGGGCAATTATATGGCCCTTAATGTCCAGGGTTGAGTCACATACGCTTCTAGAATATAAAAATAAAAGCAAAAGCTTGGTTTCTTCTTCGAGTAGTGTCACTAATGGTGCTCCACTTCAGTGTGCATGCACCCCTATCCCTTTGAGCAAAAATATTTTTGTAGGAATGCCCATTTGGACCACACATGCTCTCTACACATCCTTATCCTCATGTCCTGTACCGAGGATATGTTGGGCTGCATGGGCAAATTGCCCTCAATTCCTTCAACTGTTCTTGGCCTGAGCCAGAGCTTCCAATGTGCCTGCTACGACTTGGCACCTTTGTATTGTTAGCTAGTTTATCATTTGTAAATTGTTCCTTTTTACTTCATTCCCCCCCCTTCAGGGTCTTTGTTTGTTTGTTTCTAGGGTATGCTGGGATCTCCATGTGTTAAACAGTCTTTCCTGCAGGGAATCTATTCCAGTTAGTGTCAGACAGACTCTGTGCCTGAAGTATTTGAGGGATACTCACATTCTGTCATTTAAAAGCAGGTTTCATAAGAACAGGGAGATAAAGTTCAGGCTTCTCATGATGGAGCAAGCATTAAAACTGGCTTCAGACCAGGGATATATACTGTAGAAAGTACCCTGTCTGCCTCCAGATCTCGGTCTCCCAGAGCTTCAGGGGTAAGACTGCTGACAGCGCATATTTTTACCTCATTCAACTTGTTTCTCATCCACCGCTGCAACTTCCAATCAGTTTCTGTCTGTTGTCTCAGGATGCCCATCAGACACTTCACACCAATCTGGAAGCTCTGCAGCTCCAGGCATGGTTCCCTGGGTTAGAGACTTCCTGTTCAACAGAAGTGCAACAGGTGTTGTTAAACAGTAGAAAGGAGTCCATGTGTCCTACTTCCCTTCAGAAGCAGAGGAAATGCCACCTTTGGTGTACCTGTTGACAGATTTCTCCTGCCTGCTCTTCTGTTTCCACCATCCTAGGCAATCAGTTGACATTAAAAAGATCAGGTCTTACTAGGAGTTCCATCACAGTTCACTTGGCAGCTATAACAGTCTTCCATTCATCAGTAGAAGGCGGTGTGGTTTTTACTTATTCCACTATGTCAAGATTTCACAGAAGTCTGGTTAATCTATTTCTACAAACCAGAGAACCTACTCCAATATGGGACTTGAACCTTTGTACTTCATTGCCTCGTGAAAAACCCTTTTGAACCATTAGTTATGTGTTCATTGTTTCACCCATCAAGTGAAAACAGCTTTTTTGGTGGCCATCACTTCTGCCAGGAGGATTGGAGAACTGGGGGCTTTAATGGCAGACACTCTTCCCCCCTCACCCCCATTTACAATGTTCCTTAAGGAAAAGGTATCATTATGACCACATCCTACCCTTTTACCTAATGTGTTGTGACAAAGTTCCTCCTCCATCTTGGTGGGTCCTGTGCTTATTGGCAGATTTTCTTGCCTCAGAGATTCACCATGTGGGTTGCGGAACAGCCCAGAGACCTTCTCCTCTGGAAGGAGCCACAGTCCAGGTCAATTGGGAGGTTTGGGGGGAACTCAGGCCCATCCTCTACTCCAGGTTCCAGCCCAGGGCCCTGTGGACTGCAGCTGTCTATAGTGCCTCCTGTAACAGCTGCATGACAGCTACAACTCCCTGGGCTACTTCCCCATGGCCTCCTCCAAACACCTTCCTTATTCTCACCACAGGACCTTCCTCCTGGTGTCTGATAACACTTGTGCTCCTCAGTCCTCCAGCAGCACATCCTCTCAGCTCCTTACACCTCTTGCTCCCAGCTACTCACACCACAAACTGAAGTGAGCTCCTTTTAAAACCCAGGTGCCCTGATTAGCCTGCCTTAATTAATTCTAGCAGCTTCTTCTTAATTGGCTCCAGGTGTCCTAATTAGCCTGCCTGCCTTAACTGGTTCTAGCAGGTTCCTGATTACTCTAGTGCAGCCCCTTCTCTGGTCACTCAGGGAACAGAAAACTACTCATCCAGTGACCAGTATATTTGCCCTCTACCAGACTCCTGTAACCACTGGTCTGGATCTGTCACAGTGTCTTTTGCATTTCATATTAACCAAACCATTCATCTTCCTATTTTTCCCCCCAAAACCACATCAGACTAGGCAGGAAGCTGCCTTCCATACCCTGAATGTCAGAAGGGCATGAGCCTTCTATTTGGACGGAACCTAACATTCAGAAAGTCTATCAAACTGTTTTAATTCAGATAGATTGCATGGATCCCAATTTCCATCCAGAGATCCATCTTGAATCATATCATATTATGACTCTGCCAACATTCCACCTCCTTTAGCAGTGTTAACCCATTCTACAAAGTTTACTTCCATGGCATTACTCAAGAATGTTCCAGTTGCTGAAACTGGCAAAGCTAGAACCTGAATTTCAGTACATACTTTCTCTAACCACTGTGCTTTGGTTCAAGCCTTTAGGAGCAGCTGCTGCAGTTGTCAATGCAATTCTGTCTTCAGTATTAGAGATTGTTCTGAAGATTCCTTCTCCTTGTGGGTTTACTGCTCGGGAGTCACCTTAAGTGGAGCACCCATAAGGACACTATAGAGTAGAGTTACTTGAGTTCTTTGAGATGTGTGTCTCTCTGTGTGCTCCACTACCCACACTCCTTCCCCTTTACTTTGGAGTTTCCTCTATGGGACTTCATAGTAGACAAGGAACTGAGGGTGGTTTGCTTGCGCAGACCTATAGTTCATTGGTTCAGGGCATGAGGATATGTAGAGCGCATGTGTGGGCCAAACAGGCCCCGCTACCAAAAATCTCTGATCAAAGGCACAGGGATGCACAGGTACATGAAGTGGAACACCCAAAGGAGGATATATCTCGAAGAACTCTAGTTATTGCACAAGGTGAGTAACCTCCTGTTTTCCATTCAAGTACAGAATTATAGAAATTAGAGACAGGAAAGACATCTTCAGTCACCTAATTCAGTGATTCTCATATTTATTTTGAGTCTGACTCAAAATATGGCTGAAAAACTGTCCCAGAATCTATCATACCCTACAGTCCTGTGCATAATTGTGGTATTTAGCTCCCAGGAAGGAACAGTGGGATGGCTTTGGATGATGTGAGACTTGGTAGATGGGATTGGTGAGGGAAGTGCTTCTTTAATCAGTGTTGCCAACTGTTATGATTTTATTGCAACTCTTGTGCTATTTAGTGCTTTTCTTAAAGCCCAGCTCCTAGACTCATTTGGTTAGGTAAGAATATCAGCTCTTTCTTTAAAAAAAAAAAAAAAAAAAAAGCTTTTAGTCCTGAAGTTTGTGATGAAAACTTAAAAACATGAACCCTAAAGGCTCTAACATGAAAGCAAATAAAAAGATCTCCAAACTTATTGTCTATAAATCTGGTTTAAAAATAATGAATCTCATGATTTTGAGGGGTTTGGAGTATTCATACTGAGGTTTGAGGTTGGCAATTTTCTCCTCCAGTTCCCTGCACAGCTCTGTGCTTCGGAGCAGCACTGCTTTGGGAGGCTATAAGGGAACTCCAAAGCCTCTAGAAGAAGGAGTGAGGGGGCGCTCTGCTGGGATTAGGTTTGGTGGTGAGCCACGTCAGAGGCCACACAAGGAAAGAATAGGAACAATTTGCTTCTTCCCTGCCTTACCCTGGCACATGGCTAGTAATTATGTGATTCTGCCAGTTTCCTATATGTGGCCTGTTTTAAATATCCCAAATGATGGGGCTTTCTCTGCTTTCCTTGATAATGTTCTCAAGTCTAATTATTCCTCCTTGCACCCATTTAAATAGTTCCTCCCTGTCCTACAGACTAGTCTGCAGTTGTAGACTAGGGTCATGTACTATAACAGTGGTTCTCAACTCATGGCCCCACGGGGCACTTGCGGTCCAATCAACACACAGCTGTAGCCCATGTGACATCCTTAGGGCCATACATGTAGTATATATATTGTGTGGATGCAGCCCACATAACACAGAGAGTTGCATATGGGGCCCACAATGGTAAATAGGTTGAGAACCACTGTACTAGAAAAATATTATGAGATGGATAGGTAAGGAGTTAATAGTACCTGCTACCTCTGACATATAGTAGCTTAATAGAATAGTAGTCAAGAAAAGAAAAGGCAAGTATTAAATCTCTCTTGTAGACCAGCTCTACTGTATCAGAACCACATTCCTTGCACACCCAAAACTTTGAGCTTAGGATATTAGAATTCATTTTCTGAAAAAGGCTGTATGTACTGTATTTCTTGTACAGGATAATAACACTTATCCTGGGGGAGGGATAGCTCAGTGGTTTGAGCATTGGCCTGCTAAACCCAGGGCATATCCCTCCCAGCCCCCACCATGAGGCGCTCAGGACAGGGGGTTGGGGGCACCCCCACGAGCTGAGCACCCCAGCCCTCTGCCCTGACCTCTCCCCAACACCCAGCCTTCTGCCCTGCACCCCCCCCCCAGCCCTCTGCCCTGACCCCTGAATTCCCCCACACCCCCGGCCTTCTGCCCTGAACCCCCCACATCCCCACTGTCCTCTGCCCTGATCTCTGACCCCCCCCCCCAGGTCTGGGGTCCCTGCTGCCGGCCCCTTGCCAGCTGGCATCCCAGCCACAGGCCCCGCTCAGCCTGCTGCAGGCCTAGGTGAACAGAACCCCAGGCTGGAAACAGGCTGAGCAGGCTGGCGGCGTAAGATCAGCATTTTAATTTAATTTTAAATTAAGCTTCTTAAACATTTTGAAAACCTTGTTTACTTTACATACAACAATAGTTTAGTTATATAATATAGACTTATAGAGAGAGACCTTCTAAAAAACATTAACATGTATTAGCGGCACGTGAAACCTTAAATTAAAGTGAATAAATGAAGACTCGGCACACCACTTCTGAAAGGTTGCCTATCCCTGTACTAGATTATAGTTTACAGATTTATAGTGGGAATAAAAATGTTGAATGGCTTTTAAAGTTTTATATGTTGCAGACTTCCTTTGTAATTCATTAACTATTGACTAGCAGTTAACGGTGAGCCCTCTTATACACTGGAAAAATATCAATATTCCAAGAGACTCCACTTTGCCAATAAGTGGAATGTCCTTGTCCTCACTAGTTGATACAGTAGGAGGCAAAATTCCACCATCGATTAATTGATTTAGGAAAGAAGCCCGTAATATTGTCTGCTCTGCATCAAGAATTAGTAAGAAGTTGAAGCTGTCACTTGGGTCACTGATGCCTGAAAAACAAATTACCAGATTCCCTACTGACTCTTGGCTTTATCTTTTCCCTCTCCTTTCCCATTTTCACTTCCAATTTTTTTGTACCTATTTAAGTATAGAGACAATGTGGCTCTTGTTGGTACATCTGTTTAAAAATTCAATAGTATATGAATGCTCCAGAATTAGAAGAAATGCCCAAAATGGCCTTATGAATTTTGAGAGAAGAAACCATTTGATATAGAAGAAACTTTAGAATCCTTAAAAATGAAAACTCAGCAGATATCACTTCATACTCTTCTTCCCCTTGCCAATGATATTTCTGTATACGGTATATTATAAACCTGTCTGTTTGCAAGTGGCTTAACTTTAACATGTTTTTCACCTTCAGCAATAAGATTTAGAAGTCATCCTTAGTATGAGTAAGATGGAACTTATTCAGCATGTCAGAATATAGATGTGCTAGACACAATGCTAAAACAGCAATACATTTTTGCAGGTTCTGATTCTAAAAAGCCTTGCAGGCAAGAGTGACACATTTATTCCTAATTACAATTAATTTATTACTACTGTACTAATTAAAAATTACTTTTGAATCATGTAATTTTCTCAATTTGTTTTTAACTCTGATCTTGTTAGAATTCTCTAATTTAAAAAAAAAAGTTTGGAAGGGTTATTTCTTTCATGCTGCAAATTGTAAATCATTCTCTTACGAAACTTCCCCTATGGATAGCTTATTGCGTGATTGCCCACTATAGGGCTTCTTCCACTTTCCTCTGAAGCATTTGGTTTTGGCTGCTGTTGGAAACAGGATACTGGATAAAACGGGCCACAAATCTCACTGTATGGCAATTCCAAGGTTCCTTAAAATTAATGTATTTTAATTAAATCATCAAGGTAGAGCAGGCTGTGTAGTTCTTGGTCACTGATCATTGTGATTATTAATTACAGCACCCTGAAGTGTGCTAGGTCCATCACAATACAGATAAAAACATGATCCCTGGGCTGAAGACTCTACAAGTTATCTTCAGACATGATAGAAAAGGATTGATAGGAATTAATGTTAGGGAAATAGTGGGAGACTTGTGAGGAAGAATAAGTGTAATATAAATAAAATTGCTTAGTTACTCAGTAAATCTAGTGCACAGCATGATGGAATAAAGAATTGAACCCCCGTTTCCCCACCCCCAACACCCAAAACCCCCCCAAAATAATAAAAAAACTAGCCAGCTAAGATTGTTGTGTGTTGCTGAAGAACTGGAACTTAAGGAGATATTTCAATAAAGTGAGGATAGTGACTTTGCAGACCAGGATTGGCATTGCATATATGTGGGTAACTATGTGGAAAAAGTGTAGAGAGATGGTTGTGGGAGAGAAAAACAAAATGTTGCAGGTGGTGTCATTGGTAGAGCTGAGGTGATAAAGGACAACACAATAAGAGACCAGGTCAAATAGGGAGGGGAAGACTTATGTCAGGAGAGTCTAATGGTAGAGAATCTCCAGGTTATAGTCAGGAGCAGAGGATGGAAGAGGATAAAGTAGGGGCCAGATCAGATGATAAACATTCACATAAAAAAGAATCTGATACATCAGAAAAGAGCAGACAAATAAACAGTGACAAGTTTTTAAAGTGCTTGTACACAAATGCTAGAAGTCTAAATAATAAGATGGGTGAACTAGAATGCCTTGTGATAAAGGAGGATATTGATATAATAGGCATCACAGAAACCTGGTGGACTGAGAGCAATCAATGGGATACAATCATTCCGGGGTACAAAATATATCGGAAGGACAGAACAGGTCGTGCAGGAGGGGGAGTGGCACTATATGTGAAAGAAAATGTACAATCAAATGAAGTAAAAATCTTAAGCAAATCCGCATGTTCCATAGAATCTCTATGGATAGAAATTTCATGCTCTAATAAGAATATAACATTAGGGATCTATTATCGACCACCTGACCAGGACGGTGATAGTGATGATGAAATGCTAAGGGAAATTAGAGAGGCTATCAAAATTAAGAACTCAATAATAGTGGGGGATTTCAGTTATCCCCATATTGACTGGGAACATTTCACTTCAGGACGAAATGCAGAGATAAAATTTCTCGATACTTTAAATGACTGCTTCATGGAGCAGCTGGTACGGGAACCCACAAGGGGAGAGGCAACTCTAGATTTAGTCCTGAGTGGAGCGCAGGAGCTGGTCCAAGAGGTAACTATAGCAGAACCGCTTGGAAATAGTGACCATAATACAATAGCATTCAACATCCCTGTGGTGGGAAGAACATCTCAACAGCCCAACACTGTGGCATTTAATTTCAAAAGGGGGAACTATGCAAAAATTAGGGGGTTAGTTAAACAGAAGTTAAAAGGTACAGTGACTAAAGTGAAATCCCTGCAAGCTGCATGGGCGCTTTTTAAAGACACCATAATAGAGGCCCAACTTCAATGTATACCCCAAATTAAGAAACACAGTAAAAGAACTAAAAAAGAGCCACCGTGGCTTAACAACCATGTAAAAAAAGCAGTCAGAGATAAAAAGACTTTCTTTAAAAAGTGGAAGTCAAATCCTAGTGAGGCAAATAGAAAGGAGCATAAACGCTGCCAAATTAAGTGCAAGAATGTAATAAGAAAAGCCAAAGAGGAGTTTGAAGAACGGCTAGCCAAAAACTCCAAAGGTAATAACAAAATGTTTTTTAAGTACACCAGAAGCAGGAAGCCTGCTAAACAACCAGTGGGGCCCCTTGATGATCGAGATACAAAAGGAGCGCTTAAAGACGATAAAGTCATTGCGGAGAAACTAAATGGATTCTTTGCTTCAGTCTTCACGGCTGAGGATGTTAGGGAGATTCCCAAACCTGAGCTGGCTTTTGTAGGTGACAAATCTGAGGAACTGTCATGGATTGAAGTGTCATGAGAGGAGGTTTTGGAATTAATTGATAAACTTAACATTAACAAGTCACCGGGACCAGATGGCATTCACCCAAGAGTTCTGAAAGAACTCAAATGTGAAGTTGCGGAACTGTTAACTAAGGTTTGTAACCTGTCCTTTAAATCGGCTTCTGTACCCAATGACTGGAAGTTAGCTAATGTAACGCCAATATTTAAAAAGGGCTCTAGAAGTGATCCCGACAATTACAGACAGGTAAGTCTAACGTCTGTACCAGGCAAATTAGTCGAAACAATAGTTAAGAATAAAATTGTCCGACACATAGAAAAACATAAACTGTTGAACAATAGTCAACATGGTTTCTGTAAAGGGAAATCGTGTCTTACTAATCTATTAGAATTCTTTGAAGGGGTCAACAAACATGTGGACAAGGGGGATCCAGTGGACATAGTGTACTTAGATTTCCAGAAAGCCTTTGACAAGGTCCCTCACCAAAGGCTCTTATGTAAATTAAGCTGCCATGGGATAAAAGGGAAGGTCCTTTCATGGACTGAGAACTGGTTAAAAGACAGGGAACAAAGGGTAGGAATAAATGGTAAATTCTCAGAATGGAGAGGGGTAACTAGTGGTGTTCCCCAAGGGTCAGTCCTCGGACCGATCCTATTCAACTTATTCATAAATGATTTGGAGAAAGGGGTAAACAGTGAGGTGGCAAAGTTTGCAGATGATACTAAATTGCTAAAGATAGTTAAGTCCAAAGCAGACTGTGAAGAACTTCAAAAAGATCTCACAAAACTAAGTGATTGGGCAACAAAATGGCAAATGAAATTTAATGTGGATAAATGTAAAGTAATGCACATTGGAAAAAATAACCCCAACTATACATACAATATGATGGGGGCTAATTTATCTACAACAAGTCAGGAAAAATATCTTGGAGTCATCGTGGATAGTTCTCTGAAAATGTCCACGCAGTGTGCAGAGGCGGTCAAAAAAGCAAACAGGATGTTAGAAATCATTAAAAAGGGGATAGAGAATAAGACTGAGAATATATTATTGCCCTTATATAAATCGATGGTACGCCCTCATCTCGAATACTGCGTACAGATGTGGTCTCCTCATCTCAAAAATGATATACTGGCACCAGAAAAGGGCAACTAAAATGATTATGGGTTTGGAACGGGTCCCATATGAGGAGAGATTAAAGAGGCTAGGACTCTTCAGCTTGGAAAAGAGGAGACTAAGGGGGGATATGATAGAGGTATATAAAATCATGAGTGATGTGGAGAAAGTGGATAAGGAAAAGTTATTTACTTATTCCCATAATACAAGAACTAGGGGTCATCAAATGAAATTAATAGGCAGCAGGTTTAAAACAAATACAAGGAAGTTCTTCTTCACGCAGCGCACAGTCAACTTGTGGAACTCCTTACCTGAGAAGGTTGTGAAGGCTAGGACTATAACAGAGTTTAAAAGAAAACTGGATAAATTCATGGTGGTTAAGTCCATTAATGGCTATTAGCCAGGACGGGTAAGGAATGTTGTCCCTAGCCTCTGTCTGTCAGAGGATGGAGATGGATGGCAGGAGAGAGATCATTTGATCATTGCCTGTTAGGTTCACTCCCTCTGGGGCACCTGGCATTGGCCACTGTCGGTAGACAGGATACTGGGCTAGATGGACCTTTGGTCTGACCCGGTACAGCCTCTCTTATGTTCTTAGGACAGGATTAGAATTCAAAATGACCTTGACAAACTGGAGACTGGCTCTGAAATCCACAAGATGAAATTCAGTGAAGACAAGTGCAAAGTACTACTCCTTATTAAAAAGGAAAAAAATCAAATGCACAATTACAAAATGGAGAATAATTGGTGAGGTGATAATACTACTGTAGCGGTTCTAGAGATTATAGTGGATCATAAATTGAATATAAGCCAACAATGCGATGCAATTGGAAAAAAGATAATATTCTGGGTTGTATTATCAGATGTGTCATATGAGATATGGCAGGGTAATTCTGGCCTACTTGACACTGGTGAGGCCTCAGCTGGAGTACTGCGTCGAGTTTTGGGAGTTACAATTTTAAGAAAGATGTGGATAAATTGGAGTCCAGAGGACAGCAACAAAAATAATAAAAGGCTTAGAAAATCTGACCTATGAGGAATGGTTTAAAAAACAAACAAACCTGGGAATGTTTAGTCTTGAGGAAATGAGATTGAGGGGGGAACCTGATAGTTTTCAAATAGATAAGGTAGTTTCAATGTTGACTAAAGGTAGGTCAAAAAGTAATGAGCTTAATCTGCAGAAGGGGTTATTTAGGTTAGAAAATTTTCCCTAATATCTAATAAGGATAGTTAAGTACTAGAATAAGCTTCCAAGGGAGGCTGTGAAATCCCTATCATTGGAGGTTTTAAAGAACAGGCTAGACAAACACCCATCAAGGATGGTCTAGGTATACATGGTCCTGCCTCAGCATGGGGTGGGGGTGGAGGGGACTGGGGTAGATGGCCCCTCAAAGTCCCCTCCAGGCCAACATTTCTATTGTTCTACGTTCAGGGAGTTCAAGGCAAAGACAAACTTGAACCTGATGTGGTGGAAAAAGGTATTTAAAGAGTGCAGTGATATGATTGGATAGATAAGTGCTGAAATGAGGGGCCAGAGAGGAGGAGGAAGATTCAGTAATGAAGATGAGGAGATCCTCAGGACTTGGATTTTTACCTGTAAGGACAGAAAGAAAAGGTCGTGTGTGTTTTTTGTTTTATTTTTAAATGCTATACTACAGGAAGCTGTACCAAGATTTAGAAATTGACTGCTCACTTTTCTTCAGCCTACATAGACAAGCCTTAAGAAAAGGCAGATCACCACAAACTCTGTTGCAGACCAACTGTATTGGACCCAAACCTTTTATTCCCTGAATACCCAGAGGAAACCGATGATGTGAGTGAGCCAGGGTTTGGGCTTTCTGGAATGGATTTGTCTCTAAGAGAAGTGGGCAAAATATCTAGGCATAGAAGGGAGAGAGTTCATTGAAGCAATTGATCAATTGAGTTGACAGAATGAACAGGGAAGAGGAGCCTTGGAGTGGCAGAGAAGTCTTGCATGCTGGACTCTATAGACATGATTGTGAATTGGAAAGCTCTAACTATTGGGTTTCTATAAGCCATTTCATGTTACTAATAATTGAAATAATATATTAATTTTTGTTCTATTCCCCCATATAGTTCCTTGTCATTACATTAGACTATTTGCAGCTCTGTCTCAAACTAGATCTCTGTTCTTCCTCCATACTTTTCACCTAGTCCTATCTAATTCTTCTGCAATCTCCCCGCACTCTGGACATTTTTCATATGTCCTCCGTGACAGGAGCATCTCTCTCTCTATCATCACATTTCTAGTTAAATAACAAATACATTTTACTTTGGCTTTGGACACTGTTGTCCTGTACCTATTCTTGTGCCAAAGCCTTGTGTATTCTGTGGAAGCTGACCCTACAAGATTTCTGGATTCTTTGGCATGGAAACTGGAAATTCTGCAGCAGCTTCATTTAAGTAAGTTTTTAACAAATTAAATATGAACATGTTTGGTTATTAACCTCGGTGTATTTTATGCAGTTCACAGTTTGGATGTGCCAAAGATTTTTTTATTCATTTCTGCATTGTAAGGAATTGTACAAGTTGGAGGAATAGTTTCTTGGGTAAGGGGTCGTGGACGCTTTTTGGTGTCTGGTGAGAGTTGAGAGGCAGGATTTTTGTTAAAATGAGCAGCAGTAAAATAGCTCACCATGCTGACATTTAAGTTGTCACTTTTTAAGGTTTCACATTTAACAGTTTTAAGTACAAACTGTTCTTAAACAAGGAACTGTGTTGCCCCATGGTGTGGATTTGCCAACAAATTCTGCAGGTGCAGAATTATAACGTCTGTTGCATGCTTTTCTATCAAGTATTAATATTTTCCAGCCAAACTTCTTAAAACTGCCTTTGATTTTGTTCCTATAGCAAATTACAGGCACAATCAATTAGGGGTGTAAATGATGAAAATCAATGTCAAACTATCTGATTCTGTCCATAGATTACCTCTATGTCTACATGTTATCATTTGTACCTCCTGCTGATTATAAATGCAGAATTAGTGGCAGAGATGAAGTTAGAAAAAGTGTCCAGTACAATAAATACATTGTAGTGATTGCAGTGGATTCTAGATATTTATTGAAGATGATGTTTCACTTCTTGGAGATTGAGCACAGGATAGTGTTGTTGAAAGTGGCAGAAAGGTCGAGAAGAATGAGTTTGGGGAAAGCCTCTTGGACTTGGCTGGCAAGAAGTCATTGGTGACCTTACTGAGCTGTCTTAGTGGAGTGGGGAGGGATGGGGGGGCAAAAAGGCATAGTGCAGATCCTCCAGAAGAGAGGGCGTAATTAAACAAGGCAGCATGAGTAGACAAGTTCTTGAATAGGTCTCTACAGATTAGATGACATAAAAGGATTTTTATTCTAAAAACTGTCAATGTCTGACAAGTGTATTTAAGAGGTTGGCCTTGTTAGTCATTAACTTGGATGTAATAAAGTGTCAGGTGTAAAAGGACGTATGCTGTCTATATGTAATGAACACAGCACGCCTACTGACATCCTCAACTGCTCATTTGGATAAAGAGGGTCTAGTCTCCTAACCAGCTTTTCACAATCTTCCCCTAAACTGGACAAGATGTTGGATGGCAGGTGTAATGGCTAGAAGAATAAAGAATATTAAGGAAATAAATAGCAAGTGTCAAATATCAATTGTGTGAGACATTCATATGCAGACTGTGTGCTCTGCCATTGTGTTATAATGCAGTGGTTCTCAACCAGGGGTACGTGTATCTTTGGCATATGCAGAGGTCTTTCAGGGGGTACATCAGCTCATCTAGATATTTGCCTAGTTTTACAACAGTCTACATAAAAAGCACTAGCAAAGTCAGTACAAACTAAAATTTCATACAGACGGTAAGTTATTTATACGCTCAATATACTACACACTGAAATGCAAGTATGATATTTATATTCTAGTTGATTTATTTTATAATTATATGGTAAAAATGAGAAAGCGAGCACTTTTTCAGTAATAGTGTGTTATGACACTTTTGTATTTTTATGTTTGATTTTGTAAGCAAGTAGTTTTTAAGTGAGGTGAAATGTCCAGGGTACGCAAGAAAAATCAGACTCTTGAAAGGGGTACAGTAGTCTGGAAAGGTTGAGAGCCACTGTCATAATAAATACCTGATGCAGTCCTTGATCACAGATACATTGCTTACTAATTTAGAAACACATTAACTTGTATTAAGGTCATTGTGTCCACTATTCTAAAATGATTGGTATTAATAAAAAGTTGTTTTATTTAAACTTGTTTGAATCAATAGATGTGTGGCTCTTGTCACTAGCCAACTGAGCCAGGAAATTCCTGATGTAGCTAAGGCTCCAAATGGTTAAAAATTCAACTGCTCCAAGCAGGAAGAGAAGTGATGTGAAAAACAGATATAAATCTCTCTGATTGCCTGAATCAAGTCATAGTCCATGCTATATAAAACCAATACGTGTGCCTACATTTTTTTTTTTTTAAAGGATTTCGGCCCATCTTGTGAAGAAATGGCAATGTTAAAACCACAGCGGTTCCTCCTTGTTATCTCTTAAGGGGCAAAGAACAGCTGAAATATTCCTAACACTGAGTTATGGCTGGGACACTTCTGTGATTAACACTAAACTTTTTAATTCCTTGTTTTTATTGTTGGTTTTCTTGGGCTGGTTTGAGAGCTTAGACGCTGGCCAGTTTTCATTGGCTGCAGGAATTGTTATTGGAGTGGCTGACAGCTGTCTGCCAGGTTGTCTACACAGCCTTCCTGTGCTCTCTGCTGTTCAGCTTCACAGCGCTATTGTTCACGTTGAGCCTTTTTCTTAAAATCTTTCCCAGCTGTATCCTGATATGGTAAACCACTTAATTTAGCTCCAGATCATGTTTATTTTGTGTAAGATAAGCAACAAAATACACAGTCACAGCAGTCTACCTTGAGTAAACTATGAGAAAGGGAGTACTAGGCATTTACAAAAGAAAATTTTTTGCAGATGAAACTATAAAACTAAGCACAGATGAAATCACTTGTCCCTGTCATTCACATGTGACTGTTGAGGGTTTGGCAGCCCCATATCCTTGGAACAAAGTAATATTAGTTTTAAAGAAGTATTAGACCAAAGCAGCTTTTTTTTCTTTTTTCTTTTTAAATAAAATAAGAAACTGAAGTAAATTGACACAATATTCTTGTATGGTTGACAGCCTGGTCAGGAACTCCTTCACTTTTCTTGAGGCTTTGGGTTTTCCCCAACTTTTAAAAAAAAACTTCTGTTATACATTACTATGATTGACAGTAGCTATAGACCTAAAGCTGGCTCAGGCTGGTTCCGATTCTTACATGTGTTAGCATTTGGTCATGACTTCTTACCTTGCAGCTGTGATTTAAAAGTAGAAAACAGTAGGATTGAGTCACTGATACAGGTATTTTCCATGCAGCTGGAAATATAAATGCTTAATAGACTTGGCTCCCTGATACTCATGCATAGCATCTGTAAAAGCACAGTAATAGTGGCCTCACTTCCTTTTTTTTTTTTTTTTTTTTACCCTTTTTAAAGGTGCTATAAATACATATCCTAATTAGGCCCTTAATGTATTTCACATACCAGTAGATGCTGTTCTAAAATAATCACACTGTTCCTGTAAACATAGGAAGAGACCCAAATATAATATTCAAAATAAACTTCCAAATGCCTTAACTGAATAAAAACACCAAAAAGGTGCCAGAAAGCAACCAAGTTCTAGCACTGGAGAGTTTTGAATCTTGAAATTCAATACTCCCTGGAATAGGTTCATGACTTGCTACTAGTTATCAATCCTACCTAGGCATCACTTTATCTTGTTCCTATGTACTGTACATATATAAAGGAATATTTTTAAAGAGGGAGGCTGCACTTGAAAACTAAACTCAAACTTAAATTTAATTCAGAATAAATATTTACAAACCCCCCTTATTTTAAAGGGGAGCAACTTCTTCTCAATTGATTTTCCTTGGAGCAAGTAATTAAGGAAATCATCTGCAAACACTTGGAAGGTGGTAAGGTGATAGGGAACAGCCAGCATGGATTTGTGAAGAACAAATCATGTCAAACGAATCTGATAGCTTTCTTTGATAGGATAACGAGCTTTGTGGTTAAGGGTGAAGCTGTGGATGTGGTATACCTAGACTTTAGTAAGGCATTTGATACGGTCTCGCATGATATTCTTATCGATAAACTAGGCAAATACAATTTAGATGGGGCTACTATAAGGTGGGTGCATAACTGGCTGGATAACCGTACTCAGAGAGTTGTTATTAATGGTTCCCAATCCTGCTGGAAAGGTGTAACAAGTGGGGTACCGCAGGGATCTGTTTTGGGACCGGCTTTGTTCAATATCTTCATCAACAACTTAGATATTGGCACAGAAAGTACGCTTATTAAGTTTGCGGATGATACCAAACTGGGAGGGATTGCAACTGCTTTGGAGGACAGGGTCATAATTCAAAATGATCTGGACAAATTGGAGAAATGGTCTGAGTTAAACAGGATGAAGTTTAACAAAGACAAATGCAAAGTGCTCCACTTAGGAAGAAAAAATCAGTTTCATATGTACAGAATGGGAAGAGACTGTCTAGGAAGGAGTACGGCAGAAAGGGATGTAGGGGTTATAGTGGACCACAAGCTAAATATGAGTCAACAGTGTGATGCTGTTGCAAAAAAAGCAAACATGATTCTGGGATGTATTAACAGGTGTGTTGTGAGCAAGACACGAGAAGTCATTCTTCCGCTCTACTCTGCTCTGGTTAGGCCTCAGCTGGAGGATTGTGTCCAGTTCTGGGCACCGCATTTTAAAAAAGATGTGGAGAAATTGGAAAGGGTCCAGAGAAGAGCAACAAGAATGATTAAAGGTTTTGAGAACATGACCTATGAAGGAAGACTAAAAGAATTGGGTTTGTTTAGTTTGGAAAAGAGAAGACTGAGAGGGGACATGATAGCAGTTTTCAGGTATTTAAAAGGGTGTCATAAGGAGGAGGGAAAAAACTTGTTCACCTTTGCCTCTAAGGATAGAACAAGAAGCAATGGGCTTAAACTGCAGCAAGGGAGGTCTAGGTTGGACATTAGGAAAAAGTTCCTAACTGTGAGGATGGTTAAACACTGGAATAAATTGCCTAGGGAGGTTGTGGAATCTCCATCTCTGGAGATATTTAAGAGTAGGTTAGATAAATGTCTATCAGGGATGGTCTAGACAGTATTTGGTCCTGCCATGCGGGCAGGGGACTGGACTCGATGACCTCTCGAGGTCCCTTCCAGTCCTAGAATCTATGAATCTATGAATCTTAAGATGGAAGTGGAAATAAGGTTGTCTCACTTTGTGAAAAACAATCAGTTCCTGAAAAGCCCTGAAACTGGAACCAGTAACATGAATTATTATTGACCATATTTTCCTCACTGAACACTGTGTACACACATTTTGTACAGGATTACAGGCAGTTGATGGTGTTAGTGTGTCAGCAGCTCTCAGTGTCTGGAATAACAGTAGTAGAAGGTATTTATATTTTCTTTCAGTATTTTGAAGACATTTTCATTTGTTTCTACATTAAATGTCCGAATGCATATTATAAAATAAAGAAAAATAAAAATCTTTGTAATACTGCAGGGCTTTAGACAAATCCTTCAAACGGAATTTGGCATGGTCTCTGTATCAGAAAGATGTGTGCAGGATCAATTTATCACAGGGGCCTATGAAGAGAAATTCCAAGGGCCGACAACCTCAGAAAAATTCAGCAGTTTTTAAATTGTAAATTGGTTCAATGGGCTGCACAGGTGAAAAGAGAAAATGGTGTGTATTAGAATGCTGGGTATGAAAATAAGCACCATGGATATAGTAAGGAGATCAGGAAATATTTTTTTGTCAGAAAGAACACAAGTCCAGTTGTTATAACGAGATGAGCCTGAAACACAATACTGAACCTAAACCCCCTCAACAAATATTAGGGCAGATCTGATCTAGACCGACTAGTTAAAATGCGTTCTTCTTAAGTGCTGAAGTATGATATATATTATACTGTTGGTGAGTAGGTTTGCAATATCTGAGTGGTTGTTTATATTGTCCCTTCTACCTAAGGCTACATTTTTCTCCTTACTCTGCTCTCGAGTTTAATTCTTTGTAACCGTTAACACTTTATGCAGTGGTGTTATTTTGCCTATATAGGATATTAACGTGGCTAGGTTTTAAAGGAACTTTTTGGCATCTGTAACTTTATTCTTTTGAACAGAATAATAACTTTCTTTAAACATTGTATATGACTAGCTATTCCTTATTTTGTGTATGTAATTATTCCATACATTCTCATATATAAAAAAAATATAAATAAATGGTTGGCATACATAGGCAACCATTTTGGGTGCACAAATGGATTTGTGTGCATAACTGTAGGTGCCCACACTTTGAAATTTTGGCCATACTGTATATTAGCCTTGTTGTCTTCAGTTTTTTAAAAAAATTGTGTAACAGATGTACTCTATTGTAAGTTAAGTTGTTTCAGTGTTTTGCCAAAAGTTCATTTTCCAGAGTGTTTTGTACATGGGGGTACAACAGTAATGCAGCTAGACTTATGTTGATTGGTGAATTAGATCCTTTATAATAGTAAAAACTGCAGCATTTTTCTTAAGGGAGGTCAACTATATTTTTCTGTATTCTTAAAATATCTTCTTTTAAAATTGGATCACATTTATTCCACAAATGCTGTTAGTAAATTTATATATTTGGTCCTGGCCTGAAGATATAATAAACAGCCAAATGAAAGGGGCTTTTAGGGACATAATTTGCATCACCACTGTACCACTGCTAATTCTTGTGTAAATACATTAGAGGTATAAATACCAGAGAGGAAGAGGAATTATTTAAGTTAAGCACCAATACTGGCACAAGAACAAATGGATATAAACTGTCCATCCACAAGTTTAGGCTTGAAATTAGACACAGCTTTCTAACCATCAGAGGAGTGAAGTTCTGGAACAGCCTTCCAAGCAGAGCAGTGGGGGCAAAAATCTAACTGGCTTCAAGACTGAGTTTGATAAGTTTATGAAGGGGCTGGTAGGATGAGACTACCTACAATGCCATGTGGCCCATCTGGGACTGCTACTAGCAAATATCCCCAGTAGTCAGAGATGAGACTCTAGATAGAGAGGGCTCTGAGATACTACAGAGAATTCTTTCCCTAATGTCTGGCTGGTGGGTCATGCAGATATGCTCAGGGTCCAATTGATTGCCATATTTGGGATTGGGAAGGAATTTCCCCCAGGTCAGATTGGCAAAGACCCTGGGGGGGTTTTCGCCTTCCTCGACAGTATGGCGCATGGGTCACTTGCTGTTTTAAACTAGAGTAAATGGTGGAGTCTGTGTAACTAGAAGTCTTGAAATCATGATTTGAGGGCTTCAGTAACTTAGCTAGAGATTAGGGAGCTATTACAGAAGTGGATGGGTGAGGTTCTGTGGCCTGCAATGTGCAGGAGGTCAGACTAGATGATCATGATGGTCCTTTCTGGCCTTAAAAATCTATGAGATCGAGTCTATGATACGGAACTCAATTTAATAAAGAATTAGAGGAGGATAATTAATGCAAATAAACATGCATTTATGGAAAATAGATCTTGTCATACTAACTTGATATCTGTTTTTTTGATGAGATTACAAGTTTGGTTGATAAAAATAATAGTGTTAATGTTATATACTTCTGTAAGGTGTTTGACTTGGTCCCTCATGACATTTTGATTAAAAAAACTAAAATAATATAAAATTAACAGGGCACACATTAAATGGATTTAAAAATTGGCTAACTGCTAGTTGTCAAAATGTAAATGTAAGCTGGGAATCATCATTGAGCTGGTATGTTTCCAGTGGGGTCCTGCAGGAATCAGTTCTTGGCCCTACACTCATTAACATTTTTATCAATGACGTGGAAGAAAACACAAAATCATCACTAAGAAAGCTTGGAGATGACCCAAAATTGGGGAAGTGGTAAATAATGAAAAGGACAGGTCATTGATACAAAGTGATGTGGATCACTTGATAAGCGAGGCGCAAGCAAACAATATGCATATTAATAGCTAAATGTAAATGTATATCACTAATAACAAAGATTGTAGGCCATACTTACATAATGGGGAACTCTATCCGGGGAAGCAGTGACTCCAAAAAAAAAAAAAAAAAAAAAAAAAATGTAGAGGTCATGGTGGAATATGAGCTCCCATTGGGAGCCTGTGGCCAAAAGTACTAATGCAATACTAGGATGCATAAACACAGGGAATCTTGAGTAGGAGTAGAGAGCTTATTTTACCATTGTATTTGGCACGGGTGTGATTGCTTCTGGAATATTGTGTCTAGTTTTGGTGCCCACAATTCAAGAAGGATGTTGATAAATTGGAGAGGGTTCAGAGAGGAGCCATAAGAATGATTTAAAGGATGAAGAAAACATGCCTTATAGTGATAGACTCAAAGAGCTCAATCTCTTTAGCATAACAAAGAGAAGGTTAAGGGGTGACTTGAATACAGTCTATAAGTATCTATTTGGGGTACAAATATTTAGTAATGGGCTCTTCTGTCTAGCAGAGAAAAGATATAACATGATCCAATGACTGGATGCTGAAGTTAGGCAAATTCAGACTAGAAATGAGAGGTAAATTTTTAATGGTGAGGGAAATTAATCATTGGAACAATTTATCAAGGTTCATGGTGGATTCTCCATCATTGACAATTTTTAAATCAAGTTTGGATGTTTTTCTAAAAATATGCTCTAGGAATAATTTTGGGGAAGTTCTATGGCCTGTGTTATGGCCAGGTTCTGTAGCCATTATGATAGTGGTGCCTACAGGCCTTGGAATCTATGAATGGAATCTTGGGAGCTAGGAAACAGGAGTGACTAACAGGAGAGTTTTGCGAGGGAGTTCTCCAGTTGAAGGAGGAGCGATTACGTGACCCTTGGGATAAGTTTGTTGTCCGTAGTGTGTGTGTTTGTGTTTGGTGTGCTTGCTGCTGGACTGAAATATACCATGTGGTCTGTTTGTTTGGGGGACTGTGTGCTGAGCCTAGCGGCCTGCTAGGCAAGGCTGAGAGTTTCTTAATGAGGCTTTGATCCCTAAGCACTTTAGCACCCATCAACCCTTAACCAGGGAGTTGGGCTACTCAGGAAGATCAGGGCTTGCCTGGTGTGAGGGTTGCGGATCTCTCGAGACATCTAGATAGACGTGTGTAGTGCTGGGAGGAGCCGGTGGTCGTGGTACATGTAGGTACTAATGACATAGGGAAGAATAGGAGAGAGGTCCTGGAGGCCAAATTTAGGCTACTAGGTTAGAGATTGAAGTCCAGGACCTCCATGGTAGCATTCTCTGAAGTGCTTCCAGTTCCATGCACAGGGCCAGTTAGACAGGCAGAACTGCAGGGTCTCAATGAGACAATGGTGTAGGGAGGAGGGGTTTAGATTTATTAGGAACTGGAGAAATTTTTGGGAAAGGGGGAGCCTATACAGGAAGGATGGGCTCTACCTAAACCAAAATGGACTCAGATTGCTGGCACTTAAAATTAAAAAGGTCATAGAACAGTTTTTAAATTAAGGGTTGGGGAAAAGCCGACAGGTGCGGAGGAGCACATAGTTCAGACAGACACATCTCTTGGGGAGGATCTATTAATGGAGATTCTCTATGTCCTAGTAAGGAGGAGAGGCTGGAAGATGGATAAAATATGGGTAGGATCTGATGAGAAACTGTTAAATGAAAGAGGCCCATTCAATTACATCATGTAATGGCAGACAGCTAAAAAGTGACAAGTTTGTAAAGTGATTATATACAAATGCTAGAAGTCTAAATAATAAGTTGGGTGAACTAGAGTGCCTCGTATTAAATGAGGATATTGATATAATAGGCATCACAGAAACTTGGTGGAATGGGGATAATTAATGGGGCACAGTAATACAAGAGTACAAAATGTATCGGAAGGACAGAACAGGTTGTGCTGGTGGGGGAGTGGCACTATATGTGAAAGAAAGTGTAGAATCAAATGAAGTAAAAATCTTAAATGAACCAAACTGTAGCATAGAATCTATATG
Organism: Trachemys scripta elegans; assembly: GCF_013100865.1. Taxonomy (NCBI): domain Eukaryota; kingdom Metazoa; phylum Chordata; order Testudines; family Emydidae; genus Trachemys; species Trachemys scripta. The sequence continues at coordinate 41,509,340 of NC_048303.1, forward strand.
GATAGTAATTCCAGGCTCTAACAATAAGAATATAGCAGTAGGGAATTATTACTGACCAGTATGGTAATAGTGACTGTGAAATGCTCCGGGAGATTAGAGAGGCTATAAAAATAAAAAACTCAGTAATAATGGGGGATTTCAACTATCCCCATATTGACTGGGTACATGTCACCTTAGTATGAGATGTAGAGATGAAGTATCTTGACGCCTTAAATGACTGCTTCTTGGAGCAGCTAGTCTTGGAACCCACAAGAGGAGAGGCAATTCTTGACTTAGTCCTAAGTGGAGCACAGGATCTGGTCCAAGAGGTGAATATAGGTGGATTGCTTGGTAATAGTGACCATAATATAATTAAATTTAACATCCCTGTGGTGGGGAAAACACCCCAGCAGCTCAACACTGTGGCATTTAATTTCAGAAAGGGGGACTACACAAAAACAAGGAAAATAGTTAAACAGAAATTAAAAGGTACAGTGCCAAAAGTGAAATCCCTGAAAGCTGCATGGAAACTTTTTAAAGACATCATAATAGATTCTCAACTTAAATGTATAGCCCAAATTAAAAAACGTAGTAAGAGAACCAAGAGTGCCACCATGGCTAAACAACAAAGTAAAAGAAGCAGTGAGAGGCAAAAAGGCATCCTTTAAAAAATGGACGTTTAATCTTAGTAAAGAAAATAGAAAGAAGCATAAACTCTGGCAAATAAAGTGTAAAAATATAATTACGAAGGCCAAAAAGGAATTTGAAGAACATCTAGCCAAAGACTCAAAAAATAATAGATTTTTTTTTTAAGTACATCAGAAGCAGGAAACAACTGCTAAACAACCAGTGTGGCCACTGGACGATCGAGGTACTAAAGGAGCACACAAGGATGATAAGGCTATTGCGGAGAAACTAAATGAATTTTTTGCTTCGGTCGTCTTGACTGAGAATGTGAGGGAGATTCCCAAACCTGAGCCATTCTTTTTAGGTGACAAATCTGAAGAACTGTCCCAGATTGAGGTGTCATTAGAGGAGGTTTGGGAACAAATTGATAAACTAAACAGTAATAAGTCACCAGGTCCAGATGGTATTCACCCAAGAGTTCTGAAGGAACTCAAATGTGAAATTGCAGAACTACTAACTATGTGGTTTGTAACCTATCATTTAAATCAGCTTTTGTGCCAAATGACTGGAGGATAGCTAATGTGACGTCAATTTTTAAAAAGGGCTCCATAGGTGATCCCGGCAATTAAATGCTGGTAAGCTTGACTTCGGGAACACTGGTTGAAACTATAGTCAAGAACAAAATTGTCAGACACATATGAAACATAATTTATTGGGGAAGAGCCAACATGGTTTTTGTAAAGGGAAATCATGCCTCCCCAATCTACTAGAATTCTTTAAGAGGGTCAACAAGCATGTAGACAAGGGGGAATCCAGTGGATATACTGTATTTAGATTTTCAGAAAGCCTTTGACGAGGTCCCTCACCAAAGGCTCTTAAGCAGAGTAAGCTGTCATGGGATAAGAAGAAAGGTCCTCTAATGGATCAGTAAAAGATAGGAAACAAAGAATAGGAATAAACGGTCAGTTTTCAGAATGGAGAGAGGCAAATAGTGGTGTCCCGCAGAGGTCTGCACTGGGACGAGTCCTATTCAACATATTCATAAATGATCTGGAAAAAGGGGTAAACAGTGAGGTGGCAAAATTTTCAGATGATACAAAACTACTCAAGATAGATAAGTCCCAAGCAGACTGTGAAGAGCTTCGAAAGAATCTCTCAAAATTGGGTGACTGGGCAACAAAATGGCAAATGAAATTTAATGCTGATAAGTGCAAAGTAATGCACATTATAAAACATAATCCCAACTATACATACAAAATGATGGCGTCTATATTTGCTGTTACAACTCAAGAAAGTGATCTTGGAGTCATTATGGATAGTTCTCTGAAAACATCCACTCCATGTGCAGTGGCAGTCAAAAAAAGCGAACAGAAATAATAGGTTTTTTTTACCATCCCACTGCTCTTCATAGAGAGACACTGATCAAACTGTTTACTAGCTATACATGTCTCTCATACTCTTAAATATATCTGCTGCACCAGCCAGAATGTTTAGTATCTGACAGATCTTCAGAGAAGAGTTTGGTAGAAACAGAACTGCCTGTCCAGTTTTATTTGATTCCTCTGACAACCCTAGCAAAACATTGACTATTTACAAATTATAAATTAAATTAAATGTTTCTTTTGATAGAGACAAAAAGTCTCTTGTGAATATGAATTGATATGAATATTAATTACAAGAACAGTTGTTTACCAGGAGAAGAAAGTGTTGGGCTTCCTTATTAAAGTGACATTCAATGTTTGAGCCTACACTTGGTCAATACAAAAAAAGTGTAATATATTTTAAATGTTTTTCTTGATCCTGAAAACTAAAAACAAATACAGAAAACTCCCACCACCAACCTAAACATTCTAAATAGAGAATCCTAAGGCTATGTTACCCATCTCCCTCCCTCTCCCCCCCACCCCCGTATTTCCTGCAAAGGCAATGATATAGGAGAGGAATAAAAACTACTGCTTGTGTCCAAAATCTGTTGGGAGGGAGGTAGGCTGTGGCAACATGGATTCTTTGCCTACCCAATTCATTCCATGAAAGCTTTATTCATATGAACAGGGTTCCATGGGCTTTGGGGCAGGAGGAAAGAGTGGTAGATTGTGCAAGCCATGTAGCCAGGAAAAAGTTGTTCTTCATATTATCATTCCTCTGGAAATACTGAAAGGCTTCCCTAAAATGATGCTGTCACTGTCAAGATATATTTATACCAGTGCCCATCTATGTACCCTTGAAAACCACCTGACAGGATTTGGGACCTGTGAGGGAGGAGGGACAGCCATGCTGACTTAGATGAATGCTGTGGTCTCTGGAGGTAAGAAGAGAGCCTGGGCTTCTAACCATACCCCAGAATCTTCAGAGAAACCTCATGGATCTTGAGAATCTGCAGATTATTATTACAGTTATAACTCCAGCTGGCTCACTGTGTGGCAAACTCTGCCCCTGATCTCATGCTGTGGCAAACTTGATGGCATCAACGCTACAGAAATTTCAGTTTAACTTTGGTCCCTTCTGCAGGCTTTCTATGGTATGTCATGTTCTGGAGCCTTGCTTCTCATCCTGCCAACCTTTAATTTTGTAATCTGGGCATGCAGATGAGAGGTGATAGAAGCATATGCCATGTCTTCGCTCCACTTTTCCTTTGGGGTAATATTCAGATTATTTAGTATTCAAAATTTCAGTACTCTGCTTGCTTAGTACAATTGAGAAGAGAGGAATAGAGCTGTGAGAAGATTTTCAATGCTGGTATATCTGGTAAGTGTTTCTAAGTGTTTGCAAAATATATTGATTTTTGCAGTGACTTTTTCATTGAAGAGGTAGGTAGTTTATGGAAGTGAGAATTGCTTTTGCTGCAGTAATGGCAGATATTCACTCTGGATCAAATTTGCAAATCCTTGTAAAAATATTCTAGAGAAGAGACTATGTGACTACTTCTGAAGCAAAAATTGGTTAGTCTCCTACAGCTATAGTCAGGCAGATCACAGGAACGTATGTCAGAATGTCGTTATCCTGTGATTACATGCATACTGAGAAGCCAAAATAAAATTGTTTACATCAACCTTGCTAATGTAACTTTATGTAAAATTGTCAAATGTGGCCAATTCTTCAAGTATCATTTACAGTCCAGCATCTGGATTTTTTTACAGAAATGTAGTATTAAAAAAAAAGGGGGGGGGCATAACTGTTTCAAGCCTATAGACTCTACCTTTGTAAGACCTGGGATGTCTTCCACCCAGATTCCTGGCCCTCAGAAAGGAATCCAACCCCTTCCACAGGAGATACTACTTATAGTTGCCTGGTTAACACTGATCTAACTAGTGTGGGTTCACCCTTTTGTTGAAACCTTTCACAGCACGTTTTTTGAACAAGTAATACTTTCCGTTTAGGAGAGACTAGCAGCTGCAGCCTGAAGGGAGCTATTTTGTCTCCTTTTATATTATACATACATATAATGTTAAAACTATAACAGCTGTGGGCCCCACCTCCTTTTCTTACAGCTGACTAAGTAGTCTTGGTTTCTATTATGCTTTTCCCTTTCGTATTCCATCAGGAATGGCACATTTTCCTAGGATCCCAGTAGCATATGACCATTACACATAACATAATCTCTAATTGATATGGACCGCCACAGTAATCCACATCTATGCTATATAAAAGCTAGAGTACTGCAGTGCACTGTCTCTTAAAAGCACCCAGAAAGCTAATGCTTTATCACTTTTGCCCTTGTTTTGCTCTCTACCCTGTATCCATCTATTTTGTTGGTGACATTAAGCAGATATTGCTGCTTCCAGTTCCATTACAGTGCTGATACTGGGTCAGCAGGGATCCTCCCTCTGTTTTTCTTTTATCTGGTTGAAAAGTTGAATTAGTGTTGACTAGTGTGGGTTATAGTGTTTATCTAGTCTGTGTTTTGTGTAATGCCTGGCTTTGCATCACTAACACTTAAGGCTAAATACAGTAAAAAGTTGCCCTGAAACATATGTGAACATTCAGTGTATAATCACCACCACAATCATACTCTTCCTTTGATAACTTGGATATTTTAATAGTACTCACATAAATGTAAAATATTTGCCTCCAAATGTTACTGTTTTATTAGGTTTAGGAAGCTTCACCAATAAATAAAGCTATTGGGTAGAAAATTCCAATTGCTCACACCCAAAACCGATATTTTGGCAGTTCTCTACTCTTTAGGTTTTCCATAACCACCATCATTATTTTCAATAGTAACTTCAGTTTCTAACACATTATTCCTCCTGTCAGTGCAGTGCTAGTTATAGGAAAGTCCTACATTTTAATGAGGATTTAACTACTTTTTGAATCTCTCTGCACCAAAACTTGTAGGTTATAAATATGGATGGATTTAGGGCAGATCCATGGTCCCCAGATGGTCCCCAGCATGCAGAATTTCATCAGTATTTTGATGCGGCAACATAAATGTCACAATTTCAGGTCTGACAATGGGCTGACTTCATCTGTCCCTCTGTCATCTGTATTGGTGGGAAGCAGAGAGGTGCTGACCCACTAAAGAAAACAGTGTGACTGTTAAACGCTAACCAAACATGATCCACTTTGAAAATGTAAAAGCAGCAGTAAACACAAAGCTGGGAGCAGCTTGAAGCCCTGGGTGAGAGTATAAAACTACTGCACCATCCTGGGATCAAGAGAAGAGTTTCTTGAGATAAGTCTAAAGGAAACTGAAATATTACAGGTCCTTTTTCTAGCATGACTGAACATGTGGTGAAGAAGAATAAAAAAATTACAAGTTGAGTATGAAAAATCAAGCATGTACCTGTCATACTAGGATTCTGTTCCTACCAAAGGGGGAAGGGAATGAGTTTGGGAAACCCTTCAGCTCCCACCAAAGAAAAATCCCACCAAAAGTAGAACTACATGTGTCAGCTAACATCATGACCATTCTTCTGTTTTATCTCCACCTGTCCTCCCTTGAGCCTCACTTTATTTTTACCCTTTCAAATGGTAAGCCCTTTCAAATGGAGCAAGAAATGTTGTCTTATGATTTTGGAAAGCATACAGCACATACTCTGTACTCCTCCATTATTTCTTCTGCTCTCCTAAGTGGGAAGTCTATTAGTCTCCCAAGAGAGAGCTTACTGAGCTATCCTGCAGTATCTTTATTGTTGAAAGTCTTGTGCAAAGATAGGGGTCTTAAACTGGACTCTAAATGTGGCAAGGCTAAGGCTTGTCTTGATCTCCAATGGCCGAGAATTCTGTAGCTGAAGGCCTTCCATTGTGAATGCCCAGCCCCAAAGTGAGCGAACATGTCAGAATGAGTCACGGTAAGAGGTGGTGACTGATAGGGTCCTAAACCACTGAGTGTTTTAAGGAACAGAGCACAGTCTTTGAAATTGGTCTGGAATTGGATAGGGAGACAGTGTAGATATATGAAGCACCACTGAAATATACTTGTTGGTCTCTTATTGAGGAGGACGGCCAATGTGTGTATTGACCCAATGGCAACTTTCATCCATTCTGGTATACTGAGGGTGGATAAAAAATGGTTTTAAAAAGGATTCTTTTAAATTTTAAATAGGTGGGTTTCTTTTAGAATTAACCTATTTAAAATTGACAACCTATGTTAAAGCCTACACACACACACACACACTCTCACTCTCTCTCTCTGTTTGCCAGAAATTGTGAGTGAGTGACAGGGGTGGATCACTTGATGATTACCTGTTTTTTCATTCCCTGTGGGGCACCTGGCATTGGCTACTGTTGAAGACAGGATACTGGGCTAGATGGACCTTTGGTCTGGCCTAGTCTGGCCATTCTTATGTTCTTATATTAAAATCATTTGAATTAAATATAAAAAATATTAAGCGTTACATGTTTGTTGCCAAGTTTCATCCAAAGCCAAACCACTGAACTGGTGAAGTCCACTGGCTAAGCACCTTGAACCAGAGCTGATTGAAATGCTACAGCAGCTTTTGACAGCAGTAATCTCTTCTGCAGGTGCAGAGAAAGGATTTTTTCTTCATTTCAATGTATTCAACTAGTTCAGTTCAATGACTAGTTCATTCAAAGTTAAGAAACTAATGGGAGTTGAAAAAGCAGGAAAGCTTGTTTTCTTCTTCCAGTCTTTGACTAAAAACTAGATGTGAGAGGATGAGATGTGCCAATCTAAAATCTTGAAGGACATGGTGACCAGAAACAACCAGTTAAATTCACTAATTATAAATAATACTTCCTTTGTTTAATAACTGTTTTGCATTTAAAACGTTTGTTCCATTTTTTTCTTGTCTAGCACATTTACGTAGTTTCATTTTAATAATAATAATAAATTTAAAAAGCTATCTTTGTGCATTTTTAATTGATTTGAATATCTATCCAAATAGAGAATTTGTGTCAAGATAAGTAAAAAAGAATTAATTCTCTAGTAAACAAGAAATGCATCATTCACCATTTTCTAACATAATGGGGAAAATTGAGTCTTGTAAATTAAGCTATATATAAGGCCTTCTTGAATTGCAGGATGATCTTCAAATAATTACAGCTGAGTTAGAGACAAGATGTGGAAAATTGCGGAAAAGTAATAATGGACCTTTATTAATAGTGGTAATTTGGAAAAGCCATAGTAGTTCTTTTTGTTTAACAAAAATTTGCTGGAACATATAAATGCTCAAGTACTATGTTATGCCTGCTAATTTTTTGGATAACCAGACATTTTTGCTGCAACTATATTACATTCATTTAAAAAAAAAAGTGACCAGTACAATATAAAATTCAGAAGACTAAAAGTCTTAACACAAGTGCTGTAGAAATCAAGTCCAGTCATGTTAGCCTTGTACATTTTACAGGCACTGAATGTTAGTGCAGTACTAATTGCATGCTCAAAATATATGCAAAATTGTGGACTGTGCAAAGTAAGCTAACTAAGATCAAAATTGCAGAGGAAACCTAATATTGCAGGATCTGCAATTTCAGCAATATCGTGAATGAAATAGTGCCTTAGCGACACAGTTATTTAAATAAATGTATATAGATATAGTATACCCTCCTGGTTAACAAACAGTAACACCAAACTAAGTGCAAAGGCTACATTTAGTTGCAAATCAAAATGTTTTAATGGTTATCAACCTTTCTTTAGGAAAATAACAAAAAAATACTAAGCAACAGAGAGTCCTGTGGCACCTTTAAGACTAACAGATGTATTGGAGCATAAGCTTTCGTGGGTGAATACTCATTTCATCAGACACATGTATTCACCCACGAAAGCTTATGCTCCAATACATCTGTTTAGTCTTAAAGGACTCTCTGTTGCTTTTTACAGATCCAGACTAACACGGCTACCCCTCTGATAAAAAAGTACTAGACATATTAAAATCAATTATTCAAAGCAAGGTTTCCTGCTTGCTGATTTAAATCATAATTAAAATCAGTGATTTATATCATAGAATAGAATCATAGAATATCAGGGTTGGAAGAGACCTCAGGAGGTCATTTAGTCCAACTTCCTGCTCAAAGCAGGACCAATCTCCAACTAAATCATCCCAGCCAGAGCTTTGTCAAGCTGGGCCTTAAAAACCTCTAAGGAAGGAGATTCCACCACCTCCCTAGGTAACCCATTCCAGTGCTTCACCACCCTCCTAGTGAAAAAGTTTTTCCTACTATCCAACCTAAACCTCCCCCACTGCAACTTGAGACCATTACTCCTTGTTCTGTCATCTGCCACCACTGAGAGCAGTCTAGATCCATACTCTCTGGTACCCCCTTTCAGATAGTTGAAAGCAGCAGAATCCCCCCATTCTTCTCTTCTGCAGACTAAATAATCCCAGTTTCCTCAGCCTCTCCTCATAAGTCATGTGTGCCAACCCCCTAATCATTTTTGTTGCACTCTGCTGTACTCTTTCCAATTTTTCCACATCCTTCTTGTAGTGTGGGGCCCAAAACTGGACACAGTCAGGGGCGGCTCCAGGCAGCAGTGCACCAAGCGTGTGCCTGGGGCAGCAAGCCGCAGGGGGCGGCATGCCAGTTGCTGTGAGGGCGGCAGTCAGGCTGCCTTTGGCGGCATGCCTGCGGGAGGTCCGCTGGTCCCGCGGCTTTTGCGGCAATTCGGTGGCGGGTACGCTGAAGGTGCAGGACCGGCGGACCTCCTGCAGGCATGCTGCTGAATCCGCGTTACCAGCGGACCTCCCTCAGGCATGCCGCCGAAAGCCACCTGACTGCCGTGCTTGGGGTGGCAAAATACATAGAGCCGCCCCTGGACACAGTACTCCAGATGAGGCCTCACCAATACCGAAGAGAGGGGAATGATCACGTCCCTCGATCTGCTGGCAATGCTCCTACTTATACAGCCCAAAATGCCATTAGCCTTCTTGGCAACAAGGGCACACTGTTGACTCATATCCAGCTTCTCGTCCACTGCAACCCCTAGGTCCTTTTCTGCAGAACTGCTACCTAGCCATTCAGTCCCTAGTCTGTAGCAGTGCATGGGATTCTTCCATCCTAAGTGCAGGACTCTGCACTTGTCCTTGTTGAACCTCATCAGATTTCTTTTGGCCCAGTCCTCTAATTTGTCTAGGTCCCTCTGTATCCTATCCCTACCCTCCAGTGTATCTACGATTCCTCCCAGTTTAGTGTCATCTGCAAACTTGCTGAGGGTGCAATCCACGCCATCCTCCAGATCAGGGGTCGGCAACCTTTCAGAAGTGGTGTGCTGAGTCTTCATTTATTCACTCTGATTTAAGGTTTTGTGTGCCAGTAATACATTTTAATGTTTTTAGGAGGTCTTTTTCTATAAGTCTATAATATATAACTAAACTATTGTTTACTTTACATACAACAAGGTTTTTAATGTTTAAGAAGCTTCATTTAAAATTAAATTAAAATGCAGAGCCCCGCAGACCGGTGGCCAGGACCCGGGCAGTGTGAGTGCCACTGAAAATCCGCTCGCGTGCCACCTTTGGCACGCGTGCCATAGGTTGCCTACCCCTGTCCCAGATCATTAATGAAGATATTGAACAAAATCAGCCCCAGTACTGACCCTTGGGGCACTCTGCTTGATACCGGCTGCCAACTAGACATGAAGCCATTGATCACCTGTTGAGCCCGATGATCTAGACAGCTTTCTATCCACCTTATAGTCTATTCATCCAGCCCATACTTCTTTAAATTGCTGGCAAGAATACTGTGGGAGACCGTATCAAAAGCTTTGCTAAAGTCAAGGAATAACATGTCCACTGCTTTCCCCTCATCCACAGAGCCAGTTATCTCATCATAGAAGGCAATTAGGTTAGTCAGGCATGACTTGCCCTTGGTGAATCCATGCTGACTGTTCCTGATCACTTTCCTAAGAACATAAGAATGGCCATACTGGGTCAGACCAAAGGTCCATCCAGCCCAATATCCTGTCTGCCGACAGTGGCCAATGCCAGGTGCCCCAGAGGGCGTGAACCTAACAGGTAATCCTACCATCCATCTCCACTCTCTGACAAACAGCGGCTAGTACACCATTCCTTACCCATCCTGGCTAATAGCCATTAATGGACTTAACTTCCATGAATTTATCTAGTTCTCTTTTAAACCCTGTTATATTCCTAGCCTTCACAACCTCCTCAGGTAAGGAGTTCCACAGGTTGACTGTGCGCTGTGTGAAGAAGAACTTCCTTTTATTTGTTTTAAACCTGCTGCCCATTAATTTCATTTGATGGCCCCTAGTTCTGATATTATGGGAACAAGTAAATAACTTTTCCTTGTTCACTTTCTCCACACCACTCACGATTTTATATACCTCTATCATATCCCCCTTAGGGCATGGCTACACTTGCAGATGTAGAGCGCTTTGAGTTAAACCAGCCTTCGTAGAGTGCAGTAGGGAAAGCGCTGCAATCTGTCCACACTAACAACTGCAAGCGCACTGGTGTGGACACATTAGCACCTCTTGCAATGGCCACAGAGAGCAGTGCATTGTGGTAGCTATCCTTGCATGCAAGTGGCTGCACCGTGCTTTTCAAATGGGGAGGTGGGATGGAGTGGAGTGTGACAGGGAGTGTGTTGTGTGTATGTGGGGGGGAGAGAGAGTGGGTTTTCGGGGGGGCTGAGAGCATGTCAGCATGCTGTCTTGTAAGTTCAGACAGCAGCAAACCCCTCACTCCCCCCCACCTCTCTCTCTCTCTCTCATACACAGAATTCCACAGTAATGGTTGCTTTGTCTCGGAGCAGATAAGCATGCTGGCTGTCAGAAACGGAGCTTTCAAAGGGCATAGCCGCATTCCTGCAGTGATTCCAAAACAATGACCAAAGTGGCCACATGACTTAAGGGGATTATGGGACATTTCCGGAGGTTGATCAGAGTGCAGTAATGCAACACCTTGTTCACACTGACACCCAGGCATTTCAGCCAAGGCGCACAAAGCGTTAATCTTCTTGCCAAGGTGGAGTAACAGGAGCGCTCTAGCCTTGGAGTCAGAGCGCTCTACGTGCCTTGCCAGTGTGGACGGGTAGTGAGCTAGGGTGCCCGGGGCTGCTTTAATGCACTCTAACTCGCAAGTGTAGTCAAGCCCTTAATCTCCTCTTTTCCAAGCTGAAAAGTCCTAGCCTCTTTAATCTGTGTTCATATGGGACCCGTTCCAAACCCCTAATCATTTTAGTTGGCTTTCTCTGAACCTTTTCTAATGCGGAGACCACACCTGTACAGAGTATTCAAGATGTGGGCATACCATGGATTTATATAAGGGCAATAAGATATTCTCTGTCTTATTCTCTATCCCTTTTTAAACTATTCCTAACATCCTGTTTGCTTTTTTGACTGCCGCTGCACACTGCGTGGACGTCTTCAGAGAACTATCCATGATGACTCCAAGATCTCTTTCCTGATTAGCTGTAGCTAAATTAGCCCCACATCGTATTGTATGTATACCTCTCCTCGAAGTGCTTCAAAATTGATTCCTTGAGGACTACATTAGCCCTTTTCCAGTCATCCGGGACCTCCCCCGATCGCCATGAGTTTTCAAAGATAGTGGCCAATGGCTCTGCAATCACATCAGCCAACTCCTTAAGCACCCTCGAATGCAGTGCATCCGGCCCCAGGGACTTGTGCTCGTCCAGCTTTTCTACATAGTCCTGAACCACTTCTTTCTCCACAGAGGGCTAATCACCTCCTCCCCATACTGTGCTGCCCAGTGCAGTAGTCTGGGAGCTGACCTTGTTCGTGAAGACAGAGGCAAAAAAAGCATTGAGTACCTTAGCTTTTCCACATCCTCTGTCACTAGGTTGTCTCCCCCATTCAGTAAGGGACCCACACTTTCCTTGACCACCTTCTTGTTGCTAAAATACCTATAGAAACCCTTCTTGTTACTCTTAACATCCCTTGCTAGCTGCAACTCCAATTGTGATTTGACCTTCCTGATTTCACTCCTGCATGCCTGAGCAATATTTTTATACTCCTCCCATGTCATTTGTCCAAGCTTCTACTTCTTGTAAGCTTCTTTTTTGTGTTTAAGATCAGCAGGGATTTCACTGTTAAACCAAGGTGGTTGCCTGCCATATTTACTATTCTTTCTACACATCGGGATGGTTTGTTCCTGCAACCTCAATAAGGATTCTTTAAAATACAGTCGGCTCTCCTGGACTCCTGGTTCCCCCTCATGTTATTCTCCCAGGGGATCCTGCCAGTCAGTTCCCTGAGGGAGTCAAAGTCTGCTTTTCTGAAGTCCAGGGTCCGTATTCTGCTGCTTTCTTTTCTTCCTTTTGTCAGGATCCTGAACTTGACCATCTCATGGTGTCTGCCTCCCAGGTTCCCATCCACTTTTGCTTCCCCTACTAATTCTTCTCTGTGAGCAGCAGGTCAAGAAGAGCTATGCCCCTAGTTGGTTCCTCCATCACTTGCACCAGGAAATTGTCCCCTACACTTTCCAAAAACTTCCTGGATTTTCTATGCACCGCTGTGTTGCTCTCCCAGCAGATATCAGGGTGATTGAAGTCCCCCATGATAACCAGGGCTGTGATCTAGTAACTTCTGTTAGTTGCCTGAAGAAAGCCTCGTCCACTTCATCCCCTTGGTCTGGTGGTCTATAGCAGACTCCCACCATGACATCACCCTTGTTGTTCACGCTTCTAAACTTAATCTAGAGATTCTCAGGTTTTTCTGCAGTTTCATACAGGAGCTCTTTAATTTATCTTTAATATCGCTTTAATTTAAATCAATCCACCTTGTGTATAATACTTTTCAGTAATCTAGGCTGGATGTGGCAAATACTGTGGATGGGTCTGTATCTTAAAGGAAAGGCACCTGACTCTCTCTTTGACATTTCTGGCTACTGCTGTCTGAACATCCATGAGCAGTTAAGGTCCAATATGGCTCCCAAGACTGCACTACTCTGACAATCTGGGGACCAGTGCCCTCAGTCTAGGCTGAAGTCATTGCTGTAGCCAGTTTTTTTTTAAAGTGCTTCCACTAGCACTACCTCCGTTTGATTATGAGCCAGCTGCTTTTCATCCAGTTACTTATTTCTCTCAGACACTGTGATGGTAGGCTGTCTACCTTTGTTGTGAATTAAAGGGAGTTGGAGCTCATCTGCCTACTGTTGTCACTGAAGCCTTAACATTTTGTATTGGGGGAATACACACATTGAATAGAAGCAGGGGTAGATAAAGGCCTACAGAACTCCATGTGATAAAGCTCCCTGGAAAGAGAAGCAGCTATCCTACCCTCGGGTTTTGGAGAGGGAGCTCTATTGGTTTTTGGTTTATCAGCTTGATTGTATTTTCTAAGATATGGCCAAGTTGTCTAGAGCCCTTTTGTTGTCTATAAATTGTATGAAACTGGTGCAACTACCCATGCCAGGCTATGAAGGTGAGTCATTGGCACCTTGTGATCAACTCTCAAAAACCATGGATATATCTAACAGAATTAGCATGACATTTGCCTACTATCTATGGCTGTATGATCATCTGTCAACACATGGAAAGAGTGTAAGATATTGGTGGTGTTCAAGTGCTGCTTGAATAAACTAGCCACCACTTCCTGCATAGGCTTCTCCTAGAAGAGGAGGTTTGAGAAATAGTTTCTGTGTACCCTGAATATGATTGTAATCTTTCACCTGACAAAACTTTACAGAAGTAATTCTCATCCCCTACTGACCCCAAAACTCTCCCCCCATGTACAAACTTGAATACTGTTTTCTTGGTTACTATTTTTATTTACAATATATTTTAGCACTATGCTACTATGTTCTTTCAGGGGTTTATAATTTGCTTTTTACATGTTGATGCTCTCATTTCATTATTGATGTTTGAAGAGATAATTAAGATTAGAAATTACCCAGATGCTAAAAAAACACCCAGTAATTTTCTGTTTAGTAGTATGGGAGCTGTTGCATCTATTTTTAAAACCACCCTCCAAAGTTGTTAGGTTTTCTTCTGACTTGAAGCACATAATATCTGTTGGAACAAAAATAATACTTCCTTAATGGGTTTATGGGGGGGAGGGAACCCAAACCAAAACAAAAATCAGTCTTTTCCCTCCCCCCCCCAAAAAAAAAAGTTCTTGGTAATTTAGTCAGGAAGTGAAACAGAAGAGGTCTCTTGAAAAAGGATTCCTAATCGGGGAGAGGGAGGGAAAGTAACTATTACCAAGAAGAAAATGAGGAAGTATAAATGAGTTTCATATATTGTCTATTTTTAATGTATATGTCAGATAAAGTGACCAAGGAAGGAAACTCGTGTTGTTTTAATTATTTTTATGTTGATGTTGATATACAGTCTGAGTGGTGACAATATTCTGAGCTCTGTACAGGTTATAAACTAGACAGGGTTCCTGATCCAAGTAGTCCACAATGTAATGAAACTGACATAACATGAAGGTCCTGAACAAAATTTCAGAGGGGACAGACATTGGTCTGAGGAAAGTATTATTTAACTATGAGAGAGATTTGGATAAGGCCCATGAAATAGAAAACTTTTTTTCCACTGTTCTATAAGATAGTGATCTATCAGAATTTGCTTAATATTTAAGCTGTTATCTTTTAAAACAAAGTAAACCTGCAAGCTAGTAATAGGCAGATATAAAACAGATATATTTTTGTGTGACAGGCAGCAGGTTTAAAATACCTAGAGTTTGATTCTCTGCTCAGGTGTAGTGGAGATAGGTGCTGCAGGGAGTGGCTGGGTGACTCGCTGATCCTCTCGGTCACCTGCTGGTCACCCACTATAAATTAAATCTGTAGGAGGGCTTGGCTCGGCTCGCTCTCTGCACTTCTCATGATCTGCCTTTCCCCTGCAATGCCCCTAACACATCCTCTCCATCTGCTTTCACCAATGATGGAAGGAGAAGCTGGCTCAAGAGGTGGTGGACATTTCCTCTGCTAGTAAAAGTTCCCTAGGCACAAACTCTGGCTGCAGACTTTAGAACACTGAAGAATCTAGTCTCCCTGAAACCACAGTTCAAATCCCAAAGATTCATCCCCTGGCCCTATAAAGGGTGATAAGTTGAGTTGCATGTATTACTGTGTGTAGATCTTTGATTCCATAAAAGCTAATATCTTGTCTTCTTTGTGTGGATGTTAGGGCAAGGCTTTTAGCTGGGTGCTCATAATTCATATTCAAACACTTAAATAAGTGGTTTGATTTTTCAAAAGTGCTGAGCACCCGGCAGTTTCTTTTCAAGTCAGTGAGGGCCACAAAATGCTTTGCTCTTTTGAAATATTGGGCCATTTCTTTAAGTACCTAAATATGGATTTAAGGGCCTAACTTAGGCTGCCAGTTTGCATACTAGTTTCCTACTTGGCTGCCACCCTCCAGAAAACAAATGGCTGCCTTTCAGCAGTGTTTTATTTCTCAGTCTCTGAAGCATTTTGGGATGAAAAGTGCAATAAAAATGTACATTATTATTTTTAAAGTTTATTTTATTTATTGTAGGATCAGACTGAAGAATTCAATAAACTTTAGTTTTCATTCACTTTGTATCCACCTTGGAGATGTCACACAGATAAAGTCCCTTTATCCCTTAGCAAAGAAAATCCCCCTTCTTGCTCAGGTTAAACTGATTATGTGTCTACAGCAGGAATTTACACTGATCCCTAGTTAATTAAATAGGAATGAGATCATTTGGCTTCATTGTGAGGATAGTAAGGCTGTCTTCTCTGGTTTATCAGACACAGCACCTCCTTGTTCCTTTGCTCCCACAATTGTTTCCATTCCTGGTTTTTAATCACATCATACAATTATAGTTAAAACTAAAGCAGGCAGTAGATTAAAAGGCTTGAGGAGGAAAAAACAGCTTTGCTTTGTGTACCTTTAAAACTTTTGAAAATAGTTCTGGTTCATCTAACACTTGTGCCCTGAAAACAGTGGAAAGAAACTGACATGAGTATGTTTTTTATTATAGGTCAAGTTTAGTTACATAAACCTATAGACCTAAAAAACTTAAAACTCACTCACCCACTCTTGTAAACGTTGGTAAGCTTTTTTTGCACCTGAAAGTAATATTCACTCTCTTCTCCTGCCACGTTATGTTTTTGTTCACATTTGAATATGTAACTCCTGCAAGATTTTGTGAGGGTTTTAGCTAATATTTGTAATATGCTTTGAAGATGCAAAGCATTACAGAAAATATTGAGTAGTAGTATATGTAACTGAAGTTGTTGGTAGAATTTAGCATTATGTAGTGATTGTGATATCCCTGTGTTATGTAAATTTGTTTAAAACAAACACATTATAAAATACTTGTCTTAAAAATCATTTATTTTGCTTACCTGTAATTTCAGATAATGGAGGCCAGACTTTGGGAGGTGGAAATAACTGGCCTCTAAGAGGAAGAAAGTGGACGCTCTGGGAAGGAGGAGTGAGAGGAGTAGGATTTGTTGCAAGTCCTTTACTGAAACAGAGGGGAGTAGAAAGTCATGAACTGATCCACATCTCTGACTGGCTGCCGACTCTAGTAAATCTTGCTGGGGGACATATAAACAGCACTAAGCCTCTGGATGGCTTTGATGTGTGGAAAACTATCAGGTAACTTGCATTTCAAATAACTGTGTCAGAATCCTGCTAAGATAAGAGTTTTATCAGCAAGAGCAACAGACCTGAAATTGGGAGAAACAGAGACATATATTTGATCCTAACTAAGATTGAAAAAAGTAATTTGCTAAATAAAAGGAGAGGTTTAAATCCATACACATTTTTCCTCCAGGAGGAGAACAGGAATGAAGAATTCAGAGTAGCAGCCGTGTTAGTCTGTATCCGCAAAAAGAACAGGAGTACTTGTGGCACCTTAGAGACTAACAAATTTATTAGAGCATAAGCTTTCGTGGACTACAGCCCACTTCTTCGGTATGCATCCGAAGAAGTGGGCTGTAGTCCACGAAAGCTTATGCTCTAATAAATTTGTTAGTCTCTAAGGTGCCACAAGTACTCCTGTTCTTTTTGCGNGCGGATGGAGAATCCACCATTTCAATTGGTAGTTTGTTCTAAATGTTAATCACCCTCATTGTTAAAAATGTGTAAGTAATCTATTCTCTTCCATTCTATTCAGGTTATCATGCTACATCTGTCATCATGGCATCTAAGCACATCTTCCAGAGATGCATTAAGTAACATTACTGGCATCTTTCATTTATGGTGCTTTCTTCATTCCTCAAAAAGAACAGGAGTACTTGTGGCACCTTAGAGACTAACAAATTTATTAGAGCATAAGCTTTCGTGGACTACAGCCCACTTCTTCGGTATGCATCCGAAGAAGTGGGCTGTAGTCCATGAAAGCTTATGCTCTAATAAATTTGTTAGTCTCTAAGGTGCCACAAGTACTCCTGTTCTTTTTGAGGAATGAAGAAAGCACCATAAATGAAAGATGCCAGTAATGTTACTTAATGCATCTCTGGAAGATGTGCTTAGATGCCATGATGACAGATGTAGCATGATAACCTGAATAGAATGGAAGAGAATAGATTACTTACACATTTTTAACAATGAGGGTGATTAACATTTAGAACAAACTACCAATTGAAATGGTGGATTCTCCATCCGCTGGTGTCTTCAAATCAAGACTGGATGCCTTTCTGGACATTGCACTTTAGTCATAGGCAAGGTATTGGTCTCAACACTGGGGTAACTGGGTGAAATTTAATGGCCTGTGATATATAGGATGTCAGACAGGATGATAGAATTGTCCCTTCTGCCCTTAAACTCTATGAATATAGAATTAGCTCTTGCTAAATGTTTATTTAGTCCTTTGTTCTTCCAAAGATGCAATTCCCTGAGGTTTATCCTACCACACATGGGTTATGGAGCTCTCAGAATCTGGGTTTCTGCATGTATTAAAAGCCCTTGGCACTTTTTTGCAAGAGTAGGAGTTTTCCTGGTGACCTTGGTCTAAATTCCTTTATTCCTCCCTTTTATACTTTCATGCTATGTGCTAGCTAGCTGCCTAAATTCCATTCCCTCCCTTCTAAGGAGTGGCTTCATTTCAGTGATATTTGAATATAGTTTTGAGTCACTTAAGGACCATTCAAGATGCTAGCTACATAGCAAGGTAAAATAGTGCTACAATTAAATCAGAGACTGGACTTTCTAATTCCTACATACCAAACATTGCAGATTTAATGCTTTGTGTATTAGTTATTGTTTATAATGCTTAAAGTTTTTGGTCCAACTATTAATTTTGGTAAAAGCCTTTCAGTATTATGGGGGACTCTGTGTGTGGGTATTGTATTTCAATAACAGAAATTATAAAACAGAAACTGTATAGATGTCTCCCCAACAAACTGAGATTGTTAAAACTAAAGCTGAGCTCCTTTTCCTTTTAATACCTCCCCACTTCCCACATTTTGCAACTTTAACAGCCTCCACCACCGAGATACAACATAGCCAGCTAACACACATTGAAACATGTTAGTTTGCACCTTGGTGGTACTTTTCAGTCATGTTAAGCTAACATTCTAGAGCTAACATGACTGATCAATCCATTCCTTTTGCCCATCAAGATAAGGTCCTTGAGGTAGATTTGATACTGATATCAGCACTTGGGGCACATTTGCTCATCTTCAACATCTTTTTTGGTAAAAATCTAATTAATGCAACTGATCCTATTCTATTTGATATAGGTTCTTAAACTGTAGTCTTCCATATGGTAGGGTTACCATATTTCAGCAAGCAAAAAAGAGGATGGGAGGAGCCCCGCCCTAGCCCCGCACCCGTCCTGCCCTAGCCCCGCCCCTGCCCCACCCACTTCCCGCCCCCCTCAGAACCCCCAACCCTCCCCCCCCACTCCTTGTCCCCTGACTGCCCCCTCCTGGGACCCCTGCCCCTAACTGCCCCCCAGGACTCCACCCCCTACCTAAGCCTCCCTGCCTCTTGTCTCCTGACTGCCCCCTCCTGAGACTCTCCCCCCATCCTAACTGGCCCCCTAGGACCCTACCCCCTACTTGTACCCTGACTGCTCCAACCCTTATCCACACCCCCACCCCCAGACAGACCCCTGGGACTCCCACGCCCCATCCAACCACTCCCCACCCCCTGACAGCCCCCCCCAGAACTCCCGACCCATCTAAACCCCTCTGCTCCCTGTCCCATTGACTGCTCCAATCCCTCTCCCCACTCCTGCCCCCTGACTGCCCCCTCCCAGAACTCCCAACCCCCCCCTCGCTCCTTGTCCCCTGACTGCCGCTTCCTGGGACCCCTGCTCCCAACTGCCCTCCAGAACCCCACCCCCTACCTAAGCCTCCCTGTTCCTTATCCCCTAACTGACCCTTCCNGAATTTGTAAACGGCCGGGCTCCCCCCCCCCCCCCCCCCCGGTCTCTTGACTTCCCCATCCAAAACCTCCCTGCCCCTTCTCCAACCTCCTGGCCCCCTTGTTGTTGGCCTTCGCCTAATGTCTCTGTGAACTTGCTCAGGAAGGACCTGAGCCGTTCGTCCCCGCACGCTGGCTGGCAGGGGAGGAGGAGCGGGGGAGGAGCTCCAGATCGCCAGAGGCGATCTGCGAATGCAGGGAGGGAGGGAGTGATCTCTGCTGCAGGGGAGAGGAGGAGGGGTCTCTCTGGCTGTCGGAGCCCCATGTAAGTGGCACCATCCGGCCGGCTGACCTGTTAGCCGCGCGCGCTCTGCATGGGTGGGGGGAGGAAGTCCGGACATTTACAAATTCCCCCCGGACGCTATTTTTAGCTCAAAAATCCGGACATGTCCGGGGGAATCCGGACGAATGGTAACCCTACCATATGGTATCTGAGTGCATTCTAGTAGCGTGTTAAGCAACGTGACTACCACCTGTCACATGGGGTTCTATCTCTTTCCCTCTCCCCAGGGGAAAAATTGTGTGGGCAGCATAGGTTTTTCGGTGGGGTTTTGTTTTAAACAAAACCCTACATTGTATATGTCAGATGGATAGGTCAAAAAAATGCACCTTGCACTTGGAGCAGAAGATGTGAAGGTTTATGATGGTCTCTAGTTTTGGTGAGTTTGCCAGTCTCAGATTGGCCTCCAAGAAGCTGTGCCATCTGCACAAATGAGCTTTAGCCTTACGGTTGAAGGTTTCATTGAGTCAAGAGTTCCGTTGTCTACCACTATTTTGATTCTGGAACTTTAGGGAATCTTTTAGATATGCTGGCCCCAGACCCAGGACCAGCTCTAGGCACCAGCAAAACAAGCTGGTGCTTGGGGCGGCACATTTTTAGGGGCGGCATGGCCGGCGCCAGAATGCCGCCCCTAAAAATGTGCCCCGGCCGCCCTAGCTCACCTCCGCTGCTGCTGCCACGGCGCGGTGCCGCTTCTCCCCCTCCCTTCCTCCCTCCCTCCTAGGCTTGAGAGCCTGGGGGGAGGAGGCAGGGCTGGGGATTTGGGGAAGGGGCGGAGTTGAGGCGGGGCCGGGGGTGAGATAATTAAATAGGGGGGGGGGCAAAATTGTTTTTGCTTTGGGCGGCAAAAATCCTAGAGCCGGCCCTGCCCAGACCATTAAGGACTTTGAGGATAAGGCCAAAGACCTCGCAATTGACTAGATATTCTATGGGAAACCAGTGTAGAAAGCGCAGGACAGGTCTGATGTGCTCACAGTAGCCAGCCAGAGATAGTAGAAAGTGTGTGTTATAGCAAATGCTGCTCTGTGAGAGCTCAGCATCAGCAGGGAATCTAGGAGCATTCCTCAACTACAGACTGAATGGCTCAGGTAGGGGTGTGTGTGTGTGTGTCTTCAACTAAAGGAGACTGCACTGTGGTTGCAAACTCTTGAAAGTGATTTCCTCTGCCCATCAGTACTAGTGCTTCTCCCTTGCTTGGGTTCAGCTTTAATCAGCTGTTCCTCATCCCTGAGCAGATCTTGTCCAAATTTCGGATTATCTTGGTGATATGATCACACATAGTGAAGGATAGGTAGAGCTGTGTGTCATCTGCATATTGCTGGCACTTGAACCCATGTCACCTTACCAGTTCACCTTGTGGCTACCTGTAATGTTTAATAGGACCTAGAGAGACCTGGTGACCCCAGATTATTTTAATTTTGCCAAATTGGAGGCCTCGTTCCCAATATTACCCTTCATAGAAAAAATTAATATAGTTTCTGTGAATAGATCAAATTTCAAGATTGTAGCTCAAAAGATCAGTTGAATGTTGGACAAAAAGGACTTTAATGACATCTAATAGAAAGTTCAAATCTGTTGATTTTTAGTGCTTAGTGGCCTATAATGGATGGAAATAGCTAGAATCTTTTTTTAAAAAAAAAGGTAATTTGGAAAATGGAAATTAAGTGCCAGTCAGTTACTATATTACAAGTCAATGTGCGACAGTACAGTATAGGAGAGGTTCTCCGCCTTTTTCTTTCTGAGGCCCCCCAATATGCGATAAAACCTCCATGGCCCACCTGAGCCTCTGCAACTGTTTTTCTGCATATAAAAGCCAGGGCAAGCATTACGGGGCAGCAAGCAGGGCGGTTGCCCAGGGCCCCACGCCACAGGGGGGTCCGAAAAGCTAAATTGCTTAGGCTTCGGCTTCAGCCTCGGGTAACGGGGCCCAGGGCTTCAGCCCCATGTGGTGGAGGTTTGGCTTTCTACCCTGGGCCCCAGCAAGTCTAATGCCAACGCTGCTTGGCGGAGCCTCTGAAACCTGCTGGCAGCCCCCCAGAGGGCCCTGGTCCCCTGGTTGAGAATCACTACAGTATAGTATGTTGGAAGATTAGCATATATTCTGTAATAGCAGTTAATCTTAAAAAGTAAACATTCTTAATCTGTAGACTTTGTCTACAACTGCTTGTGACATAGGAAAGGAAATAATTTAAAATTACATTCTTAAATACTAAAAGTTATGTATGATTCCACAGACAAAATATTTGTTGGGAAAAGATTATCACAGCTAGTTGCACTGTGATACAAATTGAAGCAGAAGAAAATGATGTCTTAAGTGAAGCATGTCATAATATTTTTTCCAATGTACATAAAAAAAATTTTAAGGAAGTGTGAGGAAATGTGATCCAGGAAAATACAATATGTGCAAGACGTAAAACCAAAAAAAAAAAAAAGAGAGAGAGAGAACAAAAACGTCCTTAGTGACACCAGGTCATTACAAAAAACAAGACAAACACATTTACTCTGGAAAACCTTGGACTTCTTCCCAAGGCTACTTTTTGCCTAGTTTAAATGAAACTCTGTTCTGTTAAAGTTCCTATACAAATGTTGTATTCAAATTCACCAATAAACAATAACCTTTCATTATGCTTTAAAAATACACCATGGTTGAAAATAGAAGGCCATACTCTTGGCTGGCATAAATTAGCCTTTGATTTCTACAGGCGTACATCAGTTTATATCAGCAGAGAATCTGCCCCACAGAATACAGTTCTGCTGTTTTTATATAAACAAAATTCCCTTTGAAGATAATCAGAGTTTCGCCTGCATTAAAAACACACAACTGAGCTGGTGGTGGAACACACTATAATAGTCCCCACAAAAAAACCCTCTTCCTATAAGTGTGCGTGTGTGTGTGTGTGTGTAAGTGAGAGAGAGAGAGCATGCAACTTAATAGAACATTGTACCTTAAAAACAAATATCCTAAAGCCAGAGAATTCTAAGCTATGTTTATATATTTTTTAAAAATCTAATCACTAGAAAATACCGAAATACAAAGATATGGAGTCTGAGAACCTTAGTTGAGCCTTCATATCCTTGCTGTCTTGTGCACTCAATAAGTGTCCCTGACAAAAACTACAGTATCCAGCTGCTAGCTGGATAACTTGCTGAAGCTGTCCTGTGAGGTGCTAAGCCACATAGCAGTTGAGCTCTGTAACTGGGAAGTGTGATGGGGCGTCTGCCCCACACTGTTGGAGAAAGTGTTAAAATCAGCCCTGGGGAGGCTGCACAGCAGACAGCCAATCAGAGAGGAGCTGCAGTGAGCAGCCAATCAGGGCAGAGGAGGCAGCTCCCTCTTGGGAGCCCAGGGAGAAGGACTGGGTCCCTGAAGGGTTGAGTGACAGAGCAATGCTGGGCTGAGTCAGGGGAGTGAGAGGGAGCTCAAACCTGACTGGCTGAAAGACTGAGGCCCTGATACAGGGGCAGAGAAGGTGCTAGGGCTACGGGGAAGTGGCCCAGGGAAACGGACGGCGAGGGTTGAAGGATATGCAGCGCATGACTGCCACATAGAGGGTCCCTGGGTTGGGACCTGGAGTAGTGGGTGGGCCCGGGTCTTCCACCCCCTCGCTCCCACATGCCATGGAGGGGAATGGCCAGTGAAGGGCTGCAGTTTGCCACTGCGGCAAGTAGCTAGAAGCTTGGGCTTCAGTCGGCCACGGAGGCGAGTGGCTGGACAGAGAACTGCTATTCCCCAGGGGGAGGGGGAGGAATGGAATGGAGCACAGCCACAGGGCTGTGTCCTAAAGAGGATGCCGCGATCCTTGAGACAACACGGGTCCAGAGCAGAAGTGACGGTGGCGAGTCGCCTCCGGAGGAGGGTGCCCTGTGAAAAGACTGAGCTAATTCCCAGAACGACTAGTAGGAAGTGCCACGGTGATGAGTCCCACCCCATTATAGATGGGGTAACCGCTTTCTAGAGGTTTTAAGCCCTATACAAGTGGAGTTTAGGAGCCCCAACTGGCAGCCATCTCCTTGTGCAGGTATCCACTTGCTTCCCTAGAAAGATGCTTCTCCCCTTTTTCCCCTTGTGCTGTAGCATTTCCCCCTGCTTCTGCAGCTGGTCACATTCCAAAAAGAGCTCCTAAGTCTTCCTGGACTGCTAGATTTCTGCTACTGTGTAAATAATGTGCATTGGTTATACATTCTCTCACTTTGTAGTGTATTTAGAATTATTTAAATAATACCAAAAGTTATTGAATTATTTCATAATCAATTAATAGTGCTGCAGAATTTAAATTAGGGACCCTTGGCACCTACAATTCTTCTTCGAATGATGGTCCCTATGTGGATTCCGAATGTGGGTGCGTATGCGTGCCGTGCGCTGGAGCCAGAACTTTGCATAGTAGTATCCATTGACCCCACGTGCATTGAGAGCATGGTGCGACCGAGGCTTTAAGACGCTGTGTGGGTTGATGCCGCTCCAGTTCCCTCTTACTGCTGCATGGCCAGAGTCGGAACCTCTCGGTGCTCTTAGCTCGCTAAGAGAACTGCTCTTCATTTTTGCTGTGTATAGTTTCTAGTTAGACAGATGTCCATTAGTTTTTAGTAGTTGGTTTTCATTGGACTTCTCCCCTTTGGGGGGTTTCTTTCTCCCCGGCCTGGGGACTCTGCCCCAACAAGCCAGCTTCAAGAACTGTGCCTCGTACCCTCCCTCCTTTTCAGTGAGTGATGAACACACTTGTTGCCTTTACTGTCTTGGTGAAGCCCATATCGTCTCTCATTGCTCTATCTGCCACTTGTTTCCATCCCGGACTCAAGCAGCTTGTGAACTTCCCCTCTGCAAATATCTGGAGGAGGAGAAGGTGCGCTCACATGCGCAACCAGACCCGGTTCCAATGGATCTGCCAGAATGGCACCCATCACTGGTGGTGAGCACTTCAGTGGGCCTCTCCCATGCAGCACCGGCAGCACCACCGAAGCCCCACCATATGCACAAGAAGTATGGGCACAGGCATAAGGGCAGCTCCCAGTGGGGACTGCCTCTAAACTCAGCATTACCTCCCTGAGGTTGGGCGAGAAGTCGTGCACAGTAGTGGATGCTCCTGCTCCCAAGAAGGCTCATACGGAGCACTGCCCCAAACGCCATCGTACGCTGCTGGTCCTGTGTTCTGCTCTGGCCTCCTCCTTCACCGCCATTGATGCTGTCAGGAAGGACCTTCCAGCCTGACACGCCCGGTCCCGCGCACTCCAGGGTGCTTATCACCCCTGACGCCATTGACAGAGTTCATGCTGCCTTTCACTGGCTGTCCCACACGCTCCGGACCTCTGCCTGTTCTGAGATTCCCCTCTCTAGAGGATAAGCCCCTTGTGCTCCATCCTTCTCCAACAGCTCTGGTGACGGACGAGCTCCTACTTCTACCATCCTCTCAGACCTCATCTTGGACTGACGGTTCTGCCGGCACCGATGGACCCTCTTATTCCGGACCCTTCTTCAGAATCTGAGTGGTTCTCTGACCTAGACAACTTTCTCTCCTGCCCGGTCCTACAGCCTGGACTCTCAGTACTGGTCCTACCCACCGATGTGCAGACCCTGGGCTGACCCGCGGTTCCACTATCCACAGGCACTACTGTGGCCTGGCAATCCCCATGCCTGGCCCTATTGGCCTGCTTGGGGCCCATACCACGATCATGGGATGCACTGCCTGCATCACTGCTCATCTTCCACCCATTCTGCCACCTTCCACAAGGACCCTCTAGATGCTCCTGCTCTGTCTTGCCACCTGATGACCATGTCCAATACTAGAGCTTGCTCCGTCACATGGCTCTCAGTGGAGGACATTCAGGACTCCCAGGCCAATTCGAGGATATTCTCCAGGCTCCGGGACCTTCCTGTACCACCTTGCCCATTCAGAACACCATCTTGCAGCCAGCTCAGGCTGTTTGGCACACGCCAGTCTCGTGTGCCCCTTTGTCGAAGCAGACGGAATGCTGCTACTTTGTGCCCTCTAAGGGTATGACTTTCTGTTTACCCATCCGCTGCCCAATTCCCTGGTAGACCACACGGCCACTGAGCGCACCCATCAGCAGCACTTTAAATCTACCCCTCCTGACCATGCTCCCAAAAAGATGGACTTGCTGGGCCTCAAGAGATATTTGTTCGCGAGTCTACAATTCCTCATTGCCAACTACCAGGCTATCCTTGCAAAGTATGATTTCCTGTCATATTCCAAGCTGATGGACTTTCAGGACTTCCTTCCTCTGGAAAAGCAGCAGGACTTTCAGCATCTGTGGGATGCAGGCAAGCTGGTGGCCATGGTAGCTCTCCAAGCTGCTGTTGATGCTGCCAACACTGCGTCTTGCTCCTTGGCATCTGGAGTCTTGTTCTGTGGCAACTTTTGGCTCCAGTCTAGTGGTTTCCCTAAGGAGGTCCAGACAACTCTTGAGGATCTTCCCTTTGACAATCACAAGCTATTTAGTGACAAGACGGACGAGTCCCTCCATTCCCTCAAGGACTCCCGTGCCACCCTCCGGTGACTGAGCATTTATACTTTGGCCCTGATCCACTGACAGCAAGGCTCGTCCTTCCACCCTTGCGCCACTTACCAACCAGACCCTCAATGGCTGCTTGATCTGCCTTGCCCCCACTCCCAGCAACCTCAACATTCTTTCTCTGATGCCTTTGCTGCTTCCACCTTCCACCACCGTCTAAGCAACCCTGATGACTCTTTCCTCGAGACCCGCGAACCCTCCTCCGTCCCTCCTGCCACACCCTGGATTGTCGTCGGAGGTCATATTGCCCCTTTTGCCCACAACTGAGGCAGGATCATCTCCAACTGTTGGCTGCTGGATATCATCCATCAGGGCTACCCCATCAAATTCTTCTCCTTCCCTCCTCGTCTTCCGCCCAATGACTGCCCTCCAGACCCTTCCCAGGACCATCTCCTCCACGAGGAAGTGACTGCCCTCCTCCAAAAGGGCACCATAGAACCTGTGCCATAGTGCTACCATGGCTATTGTTTTATTCCCCCTATTTCCTTGTCCTGAAGAAAGGGGGTGTTCTTCGTCCCATTTTGGATCTATGCTCCTTGAACAAGTTTATTCACAAGTTTTGCTTCAGGATGATCACTTTCCCCCTTATTATCCCTTCCCTCCCCCCATGGAGCTTGGCTTGTAGCTCTCGATATGAAAGATACATACTTCCACGTAGACATCCACCCTGCTCATCGCAAATTCTTCTGCTTCAAGGTGGGGAGTTTCCATGACCGATTCCGTATCCTCCCCTTTAGAATCACTGCTGCCCCCCATGTCTTCATGAAGATCTTTGCAGTCGTGGCAGCTTATATGCACTGTCTGGTTCATTCCCTCTTCCCCTATCTGGATGACTGGCTACTTATGGCGCCTTCTTGCTCCTGTCTCCTTGCCACCATCCAGACCCTCCACACCCTCCTCGGCAGCTTGGGGATCTGCATCAATGAAGAAAAGTCGATCCTCATCCCTATCCTCATGCTCACCTTTATAGGGGCACACCTGGACTCTGTGGCAGCCCGCGCCTTTCTTCCCCTGGACCGCTCACTTCTCTTATTGCTATGCTCTGACGCTACCCGCAAATGTGTGTCCGTCAGTGCCTCTCCCTCCTGGGCCATATGGTGGCCTGTACCATGGTCACGCTGTACATCTGTCTCCATATGTGTTGCATTCAGCTGTGGCTCCACTCTGTCTGCAATTTGCAGTCAGACCGCCTGAACAAGCAGGTGGTCATCCCTCCCACTGTTTTGGCTTACCTCATCTGGTGGTGCAACCCGTCCGTGGTTCTACCAGGCATTCCATTCATGTCCTCCATGCCCAGCACCACTCTAACCATGGATGCCTCACTCATGGGCTGGGGCGCCAACCTCGACAGCTGCACGGTCCAGGATCTTGGGTCACCAATGGTCGCGCGGATGACCATCAATGTCCTGGAACTATGGGCAATTGACTGTCCTGCCAGGCCTTCCTGCCCTTCCTCCATTCCCACCATGTTCAACTTCGGTCCAACAACATGATGGCAGTTATACATATCAACAGACAGGGCGGAGCTAGATCTCCTTCCCTCTGCACAGAGGCCATCCATCTTTGGAACTGGTGCTTCCAGCACGCAATCACCCTGCACACTGTACATCTGGGCAGCAGCAACTCTTTGGTGAACAGGCTCGGTCTTTCCAGGCCAACCGCGAGTGGGAACTCAACGACTCCAGTCCATCTTTCATTGGTGTAGCATGCCTCACTGGGACCTCTTCACGATGTCGGAGAACTGCAAGCTTCCTTTCTTCTGATCCTGGGGAGCCCTGGGCTCAGGCTCACAGGGCGATGCCATTCTCATTCCCTGGACCTCGGATCTCCACTATGCCTTCCTGCCCATTCTCCTCCTTCCCCAGGTCCTGCGCAGAGTGCGGAAGGACTGAGTGATGGTTATCCTTATAACTTCCTCCTGGCCTTCTCAGTATTGGTACACCAATATTCTCCACCTCTCTGCTCGCCCCCCGATTCCTCTTCTGGCCCTCCCGGACCTCCTAATGCAGGCGCATGGCTGGCTGTAGCACCCCATGCTAAGCCCTCTCCATCTCACGGCCTGGTATTTGGATGGGGCTTGTGTGTAGACCAGGCTTGCTCCACCCCCATCCAAGACATGATCACGCGTTGCAGACTCCAATCCACTGTTATCAAGCTAAGTGGCGCCGCTTTACTGTGTGGGCGCACCACCATTACATCCCTCCAGACTCAGTCTCCATTCCTGTCCTTCTAGACTACCTCCGTCATCTATGCCTATTGGGCCTTGCCCATTCCTCCATCTGCGTTCACCTGGCGCTCAGTGCCTTTCTTCCTCCTGTCGATGGCTTCTCCGTCTTCACCCATCCAAAGACCTCCTGCTTCCTCCGCAGCCTTTTCAGTGCCTTTCCCGCCGTAGGGAGGCCTACCCTCTCTTGGGATCTGAATCTTGTCCTCACTGCACTCACGAAGCCACCCTTCAACCCCCTCACCACTTGCTCTCTCACTCATCTTTCCATGAAGGGTGATCTTCTTGATGGGCATCACCTCTGCACGGTTCATCAGAGAACTGGCAGCCATGATGGCAGATCCACCATTTACCGTCTTCCACAAAGACACAGTCACCTTATGTCTTCACCCCAAGTTACTGCCCAAAGTGGCTTCCTCCTTCCACCGCAACCAAAGTATACACCTTCCGGTCTTCTACCCTAAGCCGCACGCCTCCCCCAGTTGTGCAGAAGAAACAGTATGAAAGAGATTTCACACTGTTCTAGGCTTGATTCTGACCTTCAATGCCTGCCATTCTTCAGTCAGTCTAATGAAATCTTAGGTTTTTATGCATTAAATATACAGAATTAAAAGCTACTGAATAACATACAACAAGCCACAAAACTGGTCCACCATAACAGCATTAATAATCCCAATCCCAACTACTTTGAATCTAACCTGGTGGGATGATTCGCATAATTGGAGTGTTTAATGTCTTTGATTATAATCTGTTCAGGAAGGGTAGAGTGGGTTAAAGAGGAGGAGGCAATCCACGTTAAAGACACCCTTATTTGTTTTAGTTATGATAAATCAGAAGCACAGGGTTTAAAATGCACCTGGATACATCTGCTAACTAATAAAGCCCAAGAGGTTTCGCTGATGGGGGTCTGATACAGACTACCAAATCAAACTAGAGAACAGGAGTCACTCTTTAAACACCAGTCTGTAATGTGTGGGGAGGGAGAGGGGGCCTGTGTTGTTATGGGGAGCTTCAGTTTGGGAAACATATTCTGGAAGATTTTTGCAGCCAGTAGTAAAACACCATCAGTTTCTAAAAATTACAGATAATTTCCTAACACAAAAGGTATTGTAACCAACATGAGGTAAGTCTATTTTGGCACCTTATTATGACTAATAAAGGCTGAACTAGAAGTTGGTGGTTGCCTATGGACCAGTGATCTTGACTTCATTATATTCAATGTGGACAGAGAACTATCCCAACTAGTAATATGTAGTTGTGGTACTTCAAAAAGGCTAATTTCCCAAAACTAAGGAAAATTATGAGCAAAATTGAGTAGGAGAAAAAAATTAGATAGAACATCTAATAAACTATTCTTAAAGAACTCCCAATTTTCACTCATATTTTTCTAACAGCCACAATTCCACAGTCAAGAAGGATGCTAAAGAAAATGGCTAAAAACTCATCTTGGTTCAGTGGCAAAGTGAAGGCATCAATTAGATATTTAAAAAGCAATATATAACAATGGGGAAAAAGAGAAAATAGACAGCAATTGATATGAATTAAAAGTTAGGAAGTGTAGAAAACTGATAAAGGGAAGCTAAGGACATCAAGAAAAATCCATGGCTGGCTAGGTTAAGGACAATAAGAAGAAGTTTAAGTATATTAGGAAAAAAAGAAATCCAAGCAATGGTATAGGTTAATTTCTAGATGGAGATGGTAAAATTGTTAATGATACAGAAAGGGCAGAAGTGTTCAATAAATACTTTTGTATTTGGAAAGTACTAGGATGATGTACTTGTATCATATTGGGATGAAGAAGTATCTTCTAGTAGTCCATTAGTAACTTAGGGGCATGTCAGACAACATCTACTAGGGATAAACATTTTAAAATTAACAGAACTGGTTAATTGACAGATCTCAAAAAAGTAGTTGTCAATGGGGAATCATCATTGAACGATGGCGTTTCCTGTGGGGTTTTGCAAGGATTGGTTCTAGCCCCAACACTATTAAACATTTTCATCAACTATCTGAAAGTAAATTTAAAGTCATTGCTACTAAAATTTGCAGATGACAACAAGGTTATAGAGTGGTAGTTAATAATGAAGACAGGGCAGTCATACCATGTGATCTGGATTGCTTGGTAACCTGTGCCCATTCCAACAAAATGTGTTTTTAATACAGCTAAATGAGAAGTTTTATACATCAAGGAAGAAGGAATGCATGCCATATTTACAGCATGGGGGACTATATCCTGGAGAACAATGACTATGAAAATTAATTTAGGAGTCATTGTGGATAGTCAGTTCAAGGAAAGTTCCCAGTGCGATGCTATGGAATAAAGGACTAATGCAATCCACGGATGTATAAATGGGGAGTAGTGAGTCGGAGTAGGGAGGCGATACTACCTCTGCATACACCAGTGCTGAGAATGATACTGGAATACTTTGTACAGTTCTGGTGTCCACCTTTTAAAAAGGATGTTGAAAAATGGGAGAGTGCGGAAAGAGCCACCAAAATTATTCAATGTGTTCAGGAGGTCAGACTAAATGATCTAATGATCCCTCTGGACTTTCATCTCTAGAATCTATCAATCAACCCCCTTCCCAAATGGCCAGAAGGTAAAACAGATGGGCTTAGTAGTGTGGCTGGAAGAATAACAATTTTAAGCTTTATTGGGCTAAAATGTGGTGAGTGGAATCCTTTGTAGAAAATGCCCTGTAAGCAGTCTCTTGCCTTTTAAGCCAGGAGCTATCTAGCTCAAGCACTGTTGTTCATTATAGCAGTGGAGCTATTGCATAGCAAGGAAGACAGACTCACAGATAATAAGATCCTAAACCACTCAGAGCTTTATAGATAAATCCCAACACCTTAAACTCCACCCCATAAATTTACTGGCAGCTGGTACGCATTACAGAGCACTGGTTTAACAGGCTCTCACTCTGTTTGACACATCATTTAACAAGTGGGCATTTAAGAGCTGCATTCTGGCCTAATTGCAGTTTCTGGATATTCTTCAACTTGTATCAGTATGTAGCACATATTCAGATTAATCCAGTTTCAAGGTGAGAAAGGCGCGGATAACCGTAATGAGGGCTGCACCTGAAAGGAGAGGTCTCACTCTTCTTGCCAGGAACAGATGGAGAAAAACACTGTTGGCCACAGCTACAACCTGAGCATGCAGAAGCAGTTCAGAATCTAATGAAGGTCCTAAAATGCAAACCTGTTACATAAGGCTCAGTCAGGCGTGTAGCTTGTGATGCTAATGAGAAATTAAAACCCTAACATTTTTAATGCATTGTGGGGAAAATTTTCCTGTATGGCAGTTTTTGCACACACAATTTTTAACATTGGATTCTGGCTGTACATTAGCTGAAAGTGCTGTATGATTTGTTATGTAATACAAATAAATACCTTTTACTGTCTGAGTCAGTCCCACCAGTAATTTATAATTTCACTTTTACTCAGAATGTTTGGCTTCCAAAGATGATATAAAGAGGGGAAATATTAATTCTATAATTAGGTATTATTGATATTGAATTATAAAATATTTCCTCCCAAAATAAAATTGTATATGGTTTTAACATCTTCGTTTAAGATTTCCACTAAGTGTTATCTTGCCTGTGTTTGTATTCTAGATGGTAAATGTTTCATGTCAGAGATTGTCTTTACTTGTGTCTTATATGCTGTTGCTTAAAATAAAATAAAAATAAATCTAGATATTATCTGAATGGTTGTCTTTGAAGTTCACTATTACATCATTACAATTTTTGTGGTATGATGAATGTTTTTATTTTAATTTCCATAATGAAAACAAATGACTTCTGACTGGCTTGCATGCTGCTTTTTATAGATAGTGGACCTTTTAAGGAATGTTGGTCGTTTTCAGTGTAACATTTACTTAATATGTAGAGGTCCAATCCTGGCTCCCTTATGCACATAAGTAGCCCCCCACTGACTTCATTGGGGGCTACTCACCTGGGTGTGGAGTTGTAGGATTGGGCTAAAATATTATAGCTACTGGATCAGTAGGTCACCTTTGAATTAAAAGTTCATAATAGTTAATGGACACAATTGTTTCCTACACGTATAATAAAAGGAAGTATTAAAATAGCGCGTGCAGATTTCTAGTGGGCTCTAGAAGGAAATTAATGTTTCCCAATGATCTCTGTTCTAGTGAAGGAAGCCCTTCTCCCAGAAAGGAGCTGCTTCATAACATAGACCCTATGTTTGTGGACACTTCTCCATGTGAGTATGCAATTCATTGCTAGTCCTATTATATAGACATATAGTTTGATATCTGTCTAATGCGTGCTTTTTTCCCTGCAAGAAAAGTTTACCCTTTTGTAGGTGAAGAAAGGAAATACTTATTTGCAAATGGAAGGCCTCCTAAGTCACTGCCTTAAAATGGAGTTGCAATAATCGCAACTATAGTGTACTGTTAACTATACCCTAAATCATTGCTGGGCTGTGCTCTTCATTTTCCAGTGTTCTGAAGCACTTCTACGCAAAGAATAATGTACTGCAGACAGTGGGGTTATTGAGAGAAAACCATGTGCCTCAGGTGCACAGTAAGACCAAAGTGCCTCCTGCACTCAAGATTAGAAGTTATCTCCTAATATCCACATGTCCTGTGTTGTTCTAGCTATAATAAGATTGTATTATTGACAGAGGTGAAAGTAAGCCAGTATGATCCGGTACGGCGTACCGTGCCGGACTGGACCGTCTTCTCTGGCGGTGATTTAAAGGGCCCAGGGCTCCAGCTGCTGCGGGGAGCCCCGGGCCCTTTAAATCACCGCCGGAGTTCCGGCAGCCGGGCTCGGATGGAGATTTAAAGATCCCAAAGCACCGGTCCCTGCGGGGAGCCCAGGCCCTTTAAAGTGCCGCCCAAGCCCTGCTGCCGGAGCTCCGGTGGCGCTTTAAAGGGCCCGGGGCTCCCCACAGTGGCAGGAGCACCAGGCCCTTTAAATCACCACCTGAGCCCAGCTGCCGGAGCCCCGGGCCCTTTAAATTCCCACAGTGGTAGGAGCACCGGGCCCTCTAAATGGCCTCTGGAGCCCTGCCGCTGCTACCCCAGCCCTAGCCCGAGCCTTGCCACCCCGGGGTAGTGGCGGCAGGGCTCCTATGGTGATTTAAAGGGCCCGGAGCTCCATGGTGGCCAGAGCCCCAGGCCCTTTAATTCGCCCCTGAGCCCCGGGGCTCCCAGCCGCCTCTGCAGCTGGTAGCTCCGTGGTAATTTAAAGGCCCTGGGGCTCCCAGCCACAGCCGGAGCTCCAGGGCCTTTAAATCTTGAAAGGCCCCGCCTCTTCCCGTTGAGGCCACGCCTCTTCGGGTTGAGGCCACGACCCGCTCAGGACTCTGGCGTACCAATAAGTCCTTTAAGTTACTTTCACCCCTAATTATTGACCTTGCAAGTGGAAAACTTTAGTTTGTACAAGGCTGACGTTCCAAGCCTTGTGGCTGCTTTTGTGCCATACTAACATGAGTTGGAGCCTTTGTTAGCAAGTCATGTTGCTCTCTAAATGCTTTCTGTTTTATAATTCAGCATTTGATAAGGACTAGGAGCTCTTTAAAACGGCGGATTGCTCATGGAGATTGTCATTGGAACATAACCCTTCTGGAGATTTTGAAGTTTTTGTGTTAATTAAATTAAGATACACCTCTACCCTGATATAACGCGACCCGATATAACACGAATTTGGATATAACGCGGTAAAGCAGTGCACCGGGGGGCGGGAGCTGCGCACTCTGGCGGATCAAAGCTAGTTCGATATAACGCAGTTTCACCTATAACGCGGTAAGATTTTTTGGCTCCCGAGGACAGTGTTATATTGGGATAGAGGTGTATACAGTAATACATTGAGAGCTAAACACTGATTGAAGAAAGTCAGTGCAGTGGAGATAGTGGCATGTAACCTGTGATCCTGGCACAAGTCATCCTGTAGTAGCTGGATGGAATGGCTTAAGATAGGCTGCCACAATGTACTTCTGTCTCTGTGTTGCTTCTCCTCTGAACAGGAGCACATGATCTCACCTTGGCTGGTCACTGCTCCCTGTATGATGATAACATACATACTGGTCGGATTCAGGTTTGGCCATGCCAGTTTCCCTCTACAGAATGCTCTGTAGGCTGTTACAGCCCTGTAGGCGGTCCCTGTAGGCTATCGTGCCCTGGTATGTTGTCACAGAGGCATACTTTAGAGACTATCTCTCTCCTTGTGTGGTACTGCAGTGATTGAACTCAGCTGAGGTGCCCAAGCTAAGAGATTCCAGAT
This sequence comes from Trachemys scripta elegans, assembly GCF_013100865.1. Lineage (NCBI taxonomy): Eukaryota > Metazoa > Chordata > Testudines > Emydidae > Trachemys > Trachemys scripta. The sequence goes on from NC_048303.1 coordinate 41,543,967, forward strand.
ATAAATCTGGAGGAGGTCTGGAGGCAAGACGCTTTCAATGTAGAGTCATAGGCTCAGGAACTCGCTCTCCACATTGGTTCAACAGTGCCTGAGATGGCTGAGGTTTAATGCTAACTACAAGGTTATCCTATTTATTCAGGATCTCTCTGCGGTGGTAAATTAAGGGGAGCTATTGTATTGGTGGTAAGATGTGAATGATTATTAAAATTGAAATTTTGTATGTCTTGTGCTTCAGGCACATTAAAAAGAAATTGAAGTTCATAAATACTTACCCAGATGCCCTTATTTACTACATATGGCTTCCCTACTTTTTTTTCCTGCAATGTCAGCCTACACATTTGGCTGACATTGCAGGGCCATTTGGGCATCCAGCATCAATTGCACATATGTACAGGAAAAGACAGGACTAAGCCTTAAATATGTAACCCTTCAGCTCTTTCCCTAACTTTAATTTTAATTCTCAAAAGAGTTGTTTAGGTAGCTATACTGCTGCTAGATCTTATCAGTTTTGATAAATATTATAAGTATTTTCTCAGGTGCCTTATAGGTGTCAAAACCTTTCTGCTTCAGATCATCATTTCTTCACCTAATACATGAGAAACATTTTTGTCTGACACAACAGAGCATATTAATTTATATTACAGTCTTAAGTGATCTTGGTGACAAGGATCTGGCCTATTCATATTTGGTTTAATTTTTTGCATGATACTGAATGCCCACAACTTCTCTTAACTTAATTGCAAATTGAAGGAGCTGTGTGCTTTGCAAGACAAGCTCTTATCAGGTTAGTGATTCTAGTTTTGACAGTGATAATGTAGTAAGATTCTCCTATAATGTCATAAAAACTCAATGTATATAATTTTATGTCTGTGTTAATAAATATAAATATATTTGTACACATCTCAGCCTGTCTCTCCTTAAGCTTCCTTTCTTTTTCATTTTCCAAAAAGAGGGGTGACATGGTTGGAAGGATAGGCTAGAACACTGATTTTGGCAGCTATGTTTTGAATACACAATGTGGATAAAGGGGAACAGCGCACTAGATTTAGAATAAAGCTAAATTTACCATGGCAAAAGCTGACCTTATTTTTTCATTCTCTCCTTTCTCCAACACTGTTGACTTCATGGCCATCCTATGTCATATAGGTCCATAAACTGGGTGTTATTCTTGATTCCCTTTTCTTTCTCTACACACTGTACATCCGTGCTGTGTTCAGAACTTGCCTCCGCTGAGACAACAGTTCTGAGATTCCTTTCCTTTCTAGCCACTTCATCCCCTTGTTTATTACTGTGGCCACCTTATCTTTGGCCTTCCTGACATTCATGTTGCTCCTCTCTAGGTCCATTCAAAACACTTCTGCTAAAATCATCTTCCTGACCCATTCTTCTGACCATGTCCCCAAGGTGTAGACATTGAAATAGAAAAGTTAAGGAGAGAAAGTTGAGGGACAGATTTTGTCTTCTATTCTACACTATGAATGTACAAAATGTGGAATAAACTCTACATATTATTTGTGGGTCTGGCAGCAGAATCTGTACTTTAACAGTTGAATTAGCTGGCTTTTTTCCAGCCACTGGAAAATATAGATCTCATGATCAACATGTCCTCCACAGTTATGGTTGCTAACCAGGAAAAGAGGAGGCATGAAGCCCCAAAAAAGAAGAATTTAATAAAACATGTACATTCTTACTAGATTACCAGTTGAAACAAATGGATATGGAACAAATATTATTGAATATAAGATTGTGAACCTTAGCTGGAATAACTTGCACTCACAAAGCCTCTTTAGCTGCTGAAAACTGTTTCATACACCAGGAGGGAGAGAACACTGCGGAATAGAAAATGCTTATACAGGATGTTTAAAATACATATTGATCAAGTATGCCTCATTATTGGCTTCCAGTACAAGCCAGGAGTTCAGTGAGAATTGGGAGGAGTGGAGCGAGTGTTTTAATATATATATGTTTCTGAACAAAAAACCCCCTGTACATTAAACTGGAGTGAAGGTTAAGAAAAAAACTTATAAATAGAGATGATAAGCGCTATGGGAATGTTGTAATTATCTGAAAAAAACGGATATTAGTAACCTGTGGGAAGTTAATGCTGCTGACAAGAAGAAAACTGAAGCTTTTGAAGTATGCTGCCAACAAAGACTCTTCCATATTTCCTGGATGGAAAAGAAGACTAACGCTGATGTTAGAAATATTATTGGAGAGAAGCAGACCCTGATGTCGGAAATTATGTATGCAAACTTCTGTTCTTTGGAAATAACCTTGAGAAAGTTATTATGGAAGGAATGTTGAAGGGTCATTGTGGTAGGGGACAACTAGCAAGGAGATGGATGAATGGTATGTGGCAGATCACTGAAAGGTCTGCTGCTGAGAGCTTGAAGTTAGTGATGGACTGTGAGGGCTTCTGAAAATTCTGCTATTATGTCACTGATGTTCAGACATGAAGACATGGATTTACTTTTTTAGTAATCCATGAGATTGATCCTTAACATGTTTAGATGAACTCAATGTTTAAAACTGTGTGACAGGATGTCAGTCTCTATTTTTAAGAGGCTGCTTGAATTATTTTTTGCTTACAGATTTAGTTCTTTCCTGTTCTGGATGGTCTAGTTTTGTGTGATGTGAATGAATGTGATGTGATGCGTTAATTGCTGTGGCTTGCTTTCTTTTGCTTTCTCTCTGTTCTACCCGAAAGATTAGGAAAAGGGCAAATATGTACACCTATGTAAGAGCTACTGTTGGTGATTACTGGGTTACTACTGACTGGAAGAGCCAGAGTACCCAAGCTCTGCTGCAGGCACAGGTACACCAGATTAACAAACGGGAACTTCAGGCACAGGAAACAGTATAAAAACAGCCCCCTCTGGAGGATGGAGATAGCTAGGGAAGCTCTGATTCAGAGCTGGCTAATGAAGCTTGCATAGTTGTGGGGGTCAGAGCCTTATATTGATTATACTTAATTTATAGGTAGCTGGGAATGAGGGTGTTTTCTGGTCCCTCTCCCCAAGGGACTATTAAATTCAACTTCTTTTTCCTTACATAGACTGAAGCCAACCCAGCCTCTTGGTCTATGACAGGCTGTTGAACAACCTTAACTCTGTCCTTTAGTGACACCAGCCTCCAGTCTTCTTTTCTTTGTTCTTTTCTTATTATGGCTTTATCCTGCAAACCCATACTCATGCAGTTAGGTCCAGATCTTCAAAAATATTTAGGCGCCTACTCCCTTTGAGGATCTGGGCCTTAGTGTTTTGCAGAATCTACACATTGTGATATGTCCTTTAAGATCAATTACTTTTCTTAGGATTTAAAGACGCTCAGCCATAGTCTGTGAACTCCTAATAGTTTAAAAAGCCAGTGTAATTATTAAGTGATCATACATCTCTTTGGTCTTTGGAATATTTGACTTGTATGGGACCAATATTTTCTGGCACATCAAGAATAATATGTTTTTGGAGAGGATGCTCCATATCATACAAATTTTTCTACATAATTTATTTAAGAAATGTGATCATGTAATTTAAAAAATGTACTATACTGTAATGCATGCACACACCAGAGGTGGAGTTAAGATTACATATGCTTTCCTAATGTTGGTATTTCCTGATTTTTGAGTGTTTAAACATGTAATGTATATGTTCTTTTAGTATACATTTTTTTTTCTTTAATAAATCGTGGGGGTATATATCTCCTAGGCATATAAAACAGATATTGTATATCTCTGAAAATGCAGCTCATGAGGTTCTCCTATTGTGCATGTTTTTGATTCTGCATTTTGTGACTTTTGGCTGAAATAGGAAAACTGTCTCTGAGGTTTGCCCTCTTATCTCCAATTTTTTTACACCAGCATAATAGTTTTTTTTAGTAGAAATGCACACATAAGACATTATTGATCTAGTTGTCACTCAATTGCTTACAGTAAATTAGTTCAACAGAAAACTAAGTTAAAGATTGAAAATATTAACTACTGTCACGATTACAGGGCCTCCTCTTGTCTGATCTCTCTGAGTGCACCCCCACAGGTGATGGTCCTTATGTTTTTACCTCTCCTGGAGTGATCTCATGAGATTCTCCCTGGGCCTTGGGTTACAATACGCCGTGGATCCACTGTGGTTACTCCAGCAGGTCCAAATGGATTCGGCTCCTGCTGTTCTTCCCTTGGGGAACTTATAACCAGTGGTAAACTAGAAAACGCTAAACAATACCTTGATTTAAGAGGGTTAAATAAAGCGTAACAAAAGAGAAAAATATTTTAAAACAATACATAGGCTTGCATGCAGACTGTCTTACCTGGAGGCTTGCCATCATTTGTCAGAGACTGTAGGCAGGCCTCCCTTTGCTGTCTCTCCCAAATAACTGACCTGACTTGGCTTGAGAGTGAATCACTTTTATCCAGCTGCAGACTCTTTATCTCAGTTTCCTAGGCTTGCATCCTGCTGCCCAAACCAGTTTGTTGAGCTCCACTGGGAAGTCAAGCCAGAATCCTCCAGGACAGTTTTCTTGGTAACAACCCCCAAGGGTTTGTGAGGGATGTCTTATCCAGATCCATTGTTTAATTTGTCTGTTTGTTTCCCTACAGCCCTGTTGCTTTAACCCTGTGTACTCCTACAATAAACAGTCCAATAATTAGGTCACAGTATTGTATTAATAAATTAGTACAGAGCAGTCCCATGTCCTTCACAAGCACATAAAAGCAGAAGATTAAAACAAAAAGTCTAGTCCTTCCAGGTCTTTTCTCAATTAGAATAGTTCCATTTGAAAATTCACTTGAGTTTTTTTAAATAACTCAACAAAATTGCAAACAGCAGAGGCAATATTATATTGACTTTAAATAGTACACATTCCTCTGTAATGTAAATATTATTGAGAGACCAAATCAGGTGCAGAAAATACCTTTAAAGGTACTTTAAATTAACAGCACTTGTGTCTTGAAAGGAAATTGCAGAAAATCTACCGTACACATTTTTAAAAATTTTGCTTCATCCCTTTAAAAAATAGCTTTCCAAATTGTTGATGGTTTGGCAGCTGGGAGGGTGATGTCAGCTCTTTCATTGTGAAAGATCTGCTTTATTTTAAACAGCCTTATGGCATTTCATCAAGTTTTGGTGATTCAGCTGAATTAAAAACCAACTGTATTTGAGTCTAAATTCCCCTAACTGCTAAACCAAACATATTCCTTTCCACAGAGTCATCGCTAGATGGCCTGTCTTCAAAAAGCACTGAAATTCTATATCCCACAGAATCAGAATTAAATGACACAGTGAAAGAAAATGTACCCTTTAATTCGGAATTGTTAATCAGAATCTATCAGTACCCTCTGTATTATCTCTTACTCTGACTAGCTAATTCATTAATGAAATGCAGAGTTTTATAGAATCTTGTAGACTATTTTTAGGGAATCACTTTCTCCTCTTCTTGGATAAGCAACTTGAAATTTGTTTTCATCAAGTGAATTTAAAGGATAGGGTTTGTATCCAAAAAAAATGTTGATGGGTGGGGTTTTTATATTGAAGAAACTTTCACCTTCATTTAAAATTCCAGGCTTACCATAAACTAAAACTTCAAAGGCATAATAAAACTGTAGGCCTACTAATTGTAGTCAATTTATTTTGGAGAAAAAACATTCTTAAAGGCAGAAATCCAAGACAGAGGAATTCAGAGTTGTAAAACCATTTGTGACTTCTCTTCAAGCTCTTACTTGCTCTGGGCAAAATTAATCAAAATTTACATTATTCTTCTTGCCATTTGAAAAAAGGCATTACCTCATACATTACACTATTAATTGCCAAAATAAATGGTTGCATACTAAGGGGTTAGGTCTGCTCTATGGGGGTAAGTAGAACGCTCATAAAGTCTATTATGAAAGAGAAACCACTTCATTTTTGGTAATACTATATACATGGACATTAATTCATAATGAATTGCAGTAGAATGGCTGTAGCATTATATAATATATCTATCCGAATACCAAAAGAATTCATCTTGATTAAGGGACATTGTAGACTCCTTTAGGCCCCAGTTTTTACTTACTGTGGCTGGGTGAAAGAAGATTCTATGAGTAATTACAGAACAGGATTGATTTCTGCATGGTCTATTCCTGATGATCACAAGTTTTGCAAATAATAAATGCGGGGTGGAGGTGGGAACAACCCCCTATTAGTGTAGTCACTCAATAGCAGCTTGTGTGTGCAGCAGGTATGTGTATGGATGAGCAATCTGCGTGCTTTGACTAGGATAAACACAGTTAATGTGTATGCCAGATTAATACCTTTCAAAGAATCAAAATATGAACAAAAGTCATTATTTTAGTGTAATCAGCTGCTTGAGTTGACTGTTTGAAATGGGGAAATGATCCGGAATAAGTAAAACAAAAACAAAAGAACAGTTCCATTCTCTGTGCTTCCCAGAACATCTGTTTGTTTGGAAAAGTAAAATGCACCAAATGCTGGTCAGCTAGCCTGTGTTGCCTTATTCTTACCGAAATACCACAAATCCAAATGATCTATCATTTATTACAAGGCATTGCCTTACCTGTCCCCAGCGTCTTAGTTTGAGCCATTGTCCACCATAGGTACTGGAACTAGGAGTGCTGGAGGTGCTGCCGCACCCCTTGGCTTGAAGTGGTTTCCATCATATACAGGATTTGTAGTTCGGTTCAATTGCTCTCAGCACCCCTGCTATACAAATTGTTCTAGCACCTCTGTTGTCCATCATTCCTGTGGTCACCCAGATCCCATTCTTTTTTTTCCTTATAGTTCCACTTCACCATTTGTCATTTATGGGTAGCAGCATCTTTCCTCTTAATAATACTAAGCATTTACATAGTGATTTGCATCTTCAGAATGGTTCATGAACATTAATCCTTACAGTTCACCTGGGAGATGAATGAGTGTTATCCCTGTTTCGGAAATGGAGGTAGAGAGGGTAAGTAACTTGCCCAAGACCACAATGCCAGAGCCATGATTAGAGTTCAGGAGTTCCTAGCTTCTGATTCTGGGCATATACCACTAGACCACACACCTCTTATTGCCAGTATATACTGTAACATTTTATACTTTTATACATATCTCAACGTAAAGGCTAATCTACATTTTAAAATAAAATACCTCTGGGTTGGGAACCAGTCAAGTGTTAATCTACTGCAGAATATCAGTGTCAAGTTGTAAACCTCTTACCCTTCCCTGGGGAGGCAGAGACACTGTAATTGAATACTGTAGCTTACCTGACACACCTTAGACTGCAGTACTGCAAATGGGTGTTTCTATTTCACATTTGAGACCAAAGGTGTCCTTTGATATTTTTAAAAGATCTAAAACAAATGCAACTAAATGCACCTAAAATATAACTCTTTCATAGATAACATTAAGATTTCAAACACCCCTATATTTTTCACATTTTTGACAGGCAGAAAAAACCCCCCACACACTTATTTTTAACGATCTGCAATGATACAGGGCCTCAGTCAGAGCACAGAGCTGAAGGGTGGGTGGGGGTGCGTGCGTGTTTATATATGAGTGAAGAAGGGCTACATATTAAATCATAATGTTGAATTTTGTGGAGTTTGAAATCACAGAAATTATTCATAAATTTACTCTTGTTCTGATTTACTGTAGTTTTATTCTAGTGTTTAAATTGTGCCAGGTGAAATGTAATACCCTGAGTGAAATCCTGGCCCCATTGAAGTCCATGGGAGATTTTCTGTTGACATCAGCAGGGCCAGGACTTCACCATCTATGTTTATTTTTCTATTTTCAAATATATAATCAATGAAAAAAAATGTGAGGAGCAGAATAACTTGAAAAAAACAAATGTTTTTATGTTGTCATGCCCCTTGAAGTTAAGCTTCAGAGAACACACAGCCTGTATTATAGCAGGCTGTTGCTGTTAATCTTCTATTCCCAGTCCTTCATCTAGACTCAAAACGGCATGGTGTACCAACTAAAATCACCATAAAGAGTGATGAATAGTGGGATTTGAGTCTAAGTATCCAGAGTTGTAGTTCAAGTAAATGAGTTAAGATAGTTTGACTTCATTGTATAGGTATAGCACACAGCTATGTGTTATCGACATGACAGTAAGAAATTATAGTCTGGATAATGACCAGAGAGCCTGATCTGTTCCTTCAGAATCAGTATTCCATTAATTCTTCAAAGGTCAAGGTCATGGCTATTCCTCAAATAGTCTTATTTTAATAAAATAACCGAAAATCTCAGAGTTTTGCAGAAAATTCATTATCACCATAAAGTAGCAAAAAAGGTCAGAAAATGTCTTTCCTCAATGAAGTAGCAAAAATATCTTATTTCTTTAATAATTCATTGCCTTAGAAGAGCCAAGAAGAACCCTTGACATTTCAGCTTCCTCCTCCTTCACGGGAAATAATTGTTTCATATATCATGGAATAAAAAATGACAATAACAAAATAAAAAGATACACACAAATTTTGCTAGCCTGGGAGCCATCTGCATTTACAAAAGAGTATATTATGGTGGGCCGGGGGTTCTAATGAGTTTTCAACTTTCATCTGGAATGAGTAGTAATCTGGTAATGAAGGCTGTACACCCAATGACACGTGCAAAAAATTTTAAAATAAATGTATCGGAAAAGAGGAGGAGAGAATTTTCATACAGCTGTAACTGGAATGGAAACCATTCTTGGCAAAGAACTATTGAAATCTTGAATGAATGAGTGGAAACATTCTGGAAATAATTTTTTACCAGCATTAAGGGAAAAACTGTAGGTTTTAAATGATTTAGCAGAAGAATAAAAATTATAAATATTTTATCTGTTTCTGTAGAGAATAGCAGTATTGTAGATGGCACAGATATATTATAGTCCAGATGGACTTAGTACCTTAAAATTTCCAGAATATATACAATTCTTTGGACATTGTATCTTGGGTCACCAATTTTTTGGAAATGTTTGTGATACATGGGGAAGGGCTTGGTGCGTTATGAAGTTTAGACTATCCACACAGGCTCTATTGTTCTTTAAACTGTAGCCTTTTTGGAAGCAGTAACCATGAAGAAGCTATTTTGCTGTCATGTTGATGATTGTTTATTCTGTTACACAGAGAGAACATTAGATAAACATTTTATGATCCAAAGTTACCACAGAACTTTTATCTTTAGTTTTATTAGGAGTTTTCCTGTAGCATCTTATAGGAAGAAAAAAACTTTTAGCTAGAAGTAATTTATTAATCTGCTTTTTATAAATTTAAAAATGCATATACATTAATATCTGTGTAAAACAGATTAATCACAAACTAGTGCTATTTTTACATGAAACACTATTTTATACTGTTTAAATAGTGGTACTGTATATAATATCAAAATGACTATAATCGCAAAATGTCATTCAGTTATTAAACTCAGACACTAGAAGATTTTAATTTAAAACTAACTTTTTCCATTGTAAAGCACTTTCTTGTGTCTCTGGATTTCCTTATAGATTTTATTTCAGAAAGGATAGGTTTGCAGTGAACTCAATCAATTGCAAATTAGTTATACAGGGCAAATATAAAGTTTATCATAAGAAAATATTTCAAGACGTGCAGTAGGGGCCAAAAGCTGAAGTCAATGGGAGTCTTGATATTGACTTCAGTGGGACTAGGAATTGGCCTCGAACTGATAGTTGAAGCCAGAAAAAAGTGCAGGCTTTGTTATATAGCCAATTTTTATTTAATTCTCATTAAATATACAATGATGTTATATCTTTTTTAACAACTATTTTTTCTACGGTTGACATTTTGATGCCTGTTTTCCCTCCCTTCATAAAAACTTCCTTAATAAAAATGAACCTTAGTTGCAGAAATAAGAGTTCCATATTCCTTTCAGGCAGAAGAAAATATATTGTAGAAGTGTTACAAAGCCTATATTTCAAGGAATGAAAGACTGAACATTTATACATCACGTCTTTGTCTATTGTTTAGGTTGTAATTATTGCTATATATGTTTTAAAAAAAATAAAATCTATACACTCTGCTTAGGATTCTGAAAGCATCCCTGTTAAAGAAGAAAGTTAGAATAATTCTCGTAGTTTAAGTCTCCTGCTCATTCATTTGTGGGACATTTTCCAGAGCACAAATAGGAGTTAAGTGCCCAATTCCTACTGACTTTCAATGGGAGTTGAGCACCTAATGGCCATTTGAGTTTTTTGAAAATATCCCCCTCTATTTCATCTGTTTAAAAAAGCTGTTTTTTGTTTGTTTTTCTCCATCATGTTGTGCTCTAGCCTTTGCTTAGTTAATGTGTACTGATACTGTCTTTGTCCTTCCTTGCCTCCCATATTCTTTTCTCCCCCTTTGTTTAATTAGTTCCCTCTTTTCTTTAGGGATCTTGCTTGCAATTTTGTGCAGCTCATCTCAGAGGCACAGTGCACAACTTGCAGCCCAACAGCCAGGACAGTGTGGGCTAAGGTAGCATTAAGCCAACGTTGTGTTTACCCAATTCTGGCCACCACAATAACTCTGAGAACCCGATGGGTGCTCCCTAAGTTTCAGATGCCTGTCTCCAGCTTTCCATGAATGGCAGTGCAGCCCACAATTCCTGCAGTGACAGCTGTCCCCTTGTTTCACTGACATGCTTGTTCTGTCCCCTGCGTGTCTCCTATTCCCAGGCTTGTGTCAGGATCTTTGTAGGCCAGCGTAAAGTTACTTTCTGCAAAGCCTGGGCAAGGGGAAATTCTTCTCTGGCCAAATCTGAGGCTTTAATAGCTGCTTTACACTGCCACAGCATAAAAGAGCTGTAGCAGAGGACAGAATCCCTCACCATGTCTTGTATATCTTTATTGGGAAGCACCAAGCACACTCAGCAATAGTGCTGTTAAAATAATAAACAAATGAGAAGGAAAAAGGAGTTCAGTTTCTCAAATTATAAGTAGTAAGACACTATAATATTCAAAAGCTCACATGGTATCAAATCTCTCAGATCGACAAATGTTGGTTGCTCCCACTATCCTTTAATTTTTTTTCTTTTTTTAGTTTTAATTCCTCAGTAAGTTTCCAAAGAAAATTCTTTAATCTTGCTTTTGTCTCACAGATAAATGGTTATGTTGAGTGAGGTCATCTGAGTGGTTAAAGATTTCAGCGACGGGATAAATTGTATTACCACATAAGGGCATGTATTCAGGTCTTTTGAGGAGCTTGGAAAAAATCAGATTAAGTTTCGTATTCTTATAGAAATGAAAAATGCAATACTTAGCACTCCTGAAGTTTTCACAGTTTTAGTCTGGCACTGACATTAGACAAAACTTGTATCCATTTAATTAATATATGTCTTCTTCTGCTCGACATGGAAGGAAAAATCTCATGTTACTGTAAAGATTGTCAGTGCATAATCCAAAAGCTAAACTACCCAAAGAAATTCAAGTAAAATGGCAGTCCAATGTTAATTCAGTTTGTTGCCTTAATGGAAGTGCTAGCTTTGACTATGTACAGAACTGTGATGTATGTGTACAGTAAATGCCTATAACGTTCAAATGACAGGGCTGTGTGAAACTTTTCAAATGCCAAAATGATCTTTACGTTCTTTAAGTGGTCTGGTAGAATCCAGGATTTTGGTTTGGGCCTGTTTCTTAGGCTGTCGAAAGTTACATGTCTAAACCACCAAGAGCCTCTCTGAGACTGTAACACTAACACATACACTCACACAGAGAGAGAGAGAGAGCAATGAGAAATAACTACCATGTTAGCTCAAAAATATATATGATAAAGTTCCCAGTAGATTTCAGCAATTCCCCATACCATGTCATTCAGTGAAGGAGGATGAAGCCCTGGTTTTCTCAGACACTAATGACTAGTAGCAACTTATAATTGTGGATGCATTGCTTGTATTTGGTCCTTTAGAAGATGCTTGCATGTTTGTGCATCAACAGGGAGCCTACACTTTCCACAGTTTACTGATTCATGTGGTTGCAAAGAAAGCAATTATTTCCAGAAATACTGTCTTTTTTTTCCCTTTCTGCAGTAATTAAAAAAAAAATTCACATACAGATCTAACATAAAATGGACAACAACTTCTCTGGTGCTCTGAGTGCTGCGAATTCATTGCTTAATGGGCTGATGTCTCTAGAAAACACACACATACACAGAGCTAAGAGTTAAATTTCAGAAGACAAGAAGTTCAGAGTCAACAAAGCGCAGAGTCACTATTAGCACACACGCATGCACATCTCTGAACATTTTTAGAAGTGACTTCAACTTCTGTACCTACAGAATTGTGCACACTCACACGTGCACAAACTATATTTACGTGTACAAATTAGATAAGTCTGTCTCTAGCCACCCAATTTGTGCAAGCAAACACCTGTCTTTGAGCACAAATATGCATTTAAATTTGTGAGCACAAAATTAGAGGCAGGCTGAAAAACTAGTGTTTTTTAAAGTTTTTTATTTTATGTTTTTTCTTCTCTCAAGGTTTACATCCCTCCTGGAATCAACTAGAGGCTATAAAGAATGAGAATAATTTTTTCTGCACACAATTGCCCACGAATTGCTCAAAAGAAAAAAAATGGGTTAACACATTTGCTCTCTTTTTGCATTTGTATTTTTTGTGGGAATTTAAGTTACTTACCTAGAATAGAACAGGAGTACTTGTGGCACCTTAGAGACTAACAAATACCTAGAATAGTCCTGTTTCACAGAGCTGAGCTACTCCAGTCCTTGTGCCTGTGTTGTTAAATATTTCACTAGCTATCCAAAAACAATAGGTTAACTGAAGTATGTAAGATACAGAAGAGGACTCCATTCTCATCATGCCATTACTCTCGAGAGCCCAGCATTTGGCGTGTTTTTTTTTTAAAAAAAATTGTAATCTTAATGGGGGTCAGTGTAGCTGTGAGACAATGTCAGAATGTATCTTACCAGAGAGAGAAAAAGGGAAAGTCAGAGAGAGCTCTAATTGAAAGCATATGTAGGGCTATGGAAGAATGAGGCGATATTTGGGGTCAGGGCCAGCGCAACCCATTAGGCGACCTAGGCAGTCGCCTAGGGCACTACAATTTGGGGGTGGGGGCGGCGACCGTGGCGGTATTTCAGCGGCGGGACCTTCCGCCGCCTCTGTGGGGCGTGGCATTTTGGGGCGGGACCTTCTGCCGCTTAGGGCAGCAGAAAAGCTGGCAGCGCTCCTGTTTGAGGTATTGGTATTTATGTACATAGTGATTCATGTTCTAGAAGTATGTTTAAAACAATGTAAATCAAGAGTTCTGTTAAATGGAAAGGTGAAATAGGAGGTCCAGTTCCAAACTGGGTCATTGGAGGGAACTATTCATTTGGATTGTCATCTGGCAGACAGTAGCATCACTCTAGAAAGTATGGTGAATGGGTGAGTGAGAGCAGAAAAAGCAGACATGAGAAGAAAAAAGGAGTGAAATGTAGATGAAATATAGGAGATGACTGGTCCTTCAGTTTGACTTGGAGACTTCTCCCTTTGTTGAGTAAACCAGTGGCTCTCAAACTGTGGGTCAGGACCCCAAAGTAGGTCGCAACCCCATTTTAATGGGGTCGCCAAGGGCTGGCATACGCCTTGCTGGGGCCTAGGACTGAAGCCTGAGCCCCACTGCCTGAGGCCGAAGCCCAAAGGCTTGAGCGCTCAGTGTGGGGGGAGGACTCAGGTAACGGGCCCACCGCTTGGGGCTGAAGCCCTTGGAATTCATCCCCCCCCTTCCCCACCAAGAGCGGTGGGGCTCTGGCTTTGACCCCCCTGTCTGGGGCGGCGGGGCTCGAGAGGGCTCAGACTTCAGTCCCACCTCCTGGAGTCATGTAGTAATTTTTGTTGTCAGAAGTGGGTCAGGGTGCAATGAAGTTTGAGAACCCCTGAAGTAAACTATTGGACAGTCAGAGAAGCTCAGTCCAAAAAAGGTGGTGGAGGATCTTCTTCTTCCTTTATGCCGCTTTTCCTGGTGAAACTCATGGCGGCAGCAGGTTCCAGCTCCGGTATCCCCCAGTGTTCTCAGGCCATCTGGGAGATATAATCCCTCCAGCATGTCCTGGTTCGGCCTCGGGACCTTCCAGTAGGACGTGCTCAGTGAGTTCCAAAGGAAGCCTTGCAGGGGGCATGCTTACCAAGTGCCCAAACCACCTCAGATGGCTCCTCTCAATCCAGAGGAATAGCGGCTCTACTCTGAGGCTCTCCCAAATCTCACCCTGATTCAGAGAGTAAGCCCAGCCACCCTACAGAGAAACCTCATTTCCACCGCTTGTACCCGCGAATTCATCCTTTTGGTCATTACCCAAAGTTCGTGACCAAAGAAGGTTCAGAGTAAAAATCTGTTCTTTTGAACCTTGCATGGAATGCAGACCCCAGCCCCAGGAAGCTAAGGAGCAACAGGAGAAGTCATTGTGAGTGATTCTTTTAGTCTTGTTGTAATAAAATTTGTTCTACTTCTCAAGTGAGTGTTTTTCTGTATATTTATCACAGTCTCTTTACTGTCCAGAGTGAAACACATTAGAAATGGGGTTGGAGAGCACTTTAAACACTGAATTATTTCATCTTTCATGTGTTGGTACCTTATCTCTCTCACTTAATAAGCCCTAGGTCCATTACTTTGCCTTTTTCTAGCAGAGTTGACAGATCTTCCACCCCAGCTTGTCCCCTTCCTTGCCACCCACCCACACATGTACATTTTTGCATGCTTTATTTTGCAATGACTAAATAGGTGAAATATTCAGCATTGTTCTGATTATTACATTGCTTCAAAAATACTTAATTTTCCAGCCCAATCTCAGGAAAGAGCTGTTTACTTCAAAAGGAGATCTCTGAACTGAGACATAAAAAGAGCAAAATGATCTGCTTCTGCAAGTTCCTTGCATAACGACAGCGTCTCCTGACAAACAAAGAACAATTGTGACAAATATTAAATGCACAACATTTCAGACACAATTATAATGCTCAAAAAGATTTGAATAGGATATGCTCTATGTCAAAGTCCAAGAAATACTTCAGAAAGGTCTAATTCTTATTATAGTTGAATATGGATTAGACAGCATCTGTTTATGCATGTATAATAATCTGATTCTTAGCAGGATTAACTCCACTACGGTATACATTAAATTGTGCAGTGAGACATAAATTAGTAGTGGGTAGCCTCTGACTTGCTAAAACTTGATTTTTGGGTAGCTACTCACATAAGTAAATTTACTCTTGGTAGAAGTTTTTGTGTTTCTCTGCTTTCAGTACATCTGTGTCTCCATTTTTTTTTCACCTTTTTGCTTGTTAATCCTTTTACAGTGCACTTGATAGTTACTGTGTTTATACAAATCTCATTTTGTCCAAAGTTTTTATTAGCCAGTTACTGTCTTGGGTATATAAGAGCATGAAATGATCTCAACGTTATATTGTAGTGCATGGAATCAGGTGCCTAATAAAATCCAAAGACCCTACTAGTGCATGTAATTTCTGTTATGAAACTTGCACATTTCATAACCATAGAATTTTTGTCATCTTTTTTAACCTTTTTTGCAGTTACAGTTCTTTCTGTTTTGGAATGAGCTAGGAGTTTTGGGGTTTTATAAGTGATGTCTTTAATGGTATAACAAAACTTTGCAATGGGCCAATCAGGTGCCAGACTAAAATTCTATTTCCATAATTAGATAAGAAAGTATTGCTTTGTGTATCAAGTGCTCATGTACAGTTCTCCAAAACATTAAATAAAACTCTGTTCCTTATTTTGGATATTGCCAAATATAATGCAACTACTTTTCTTTTCTGGTTTCGTGCCTGGTTCTTCAAGTTGCTGAGTACCTCTGACAAACACCCATAAATCCTACTGAAGTCACTTCAACATCATGCAAGATCAGGCACTCATTTTTGTAGTCAAGGTGAAATAAAATAATAAAGTGCATAATAGGGGTGAGGGTAACTTATGCAAACTTCAGAAACAGTTTTTAATTTGGCTCTCTGCAAAGGAATATATTTACTGCAGTGCACATGGTCTGTCATGGAAAAATAGCTTCCAACAGTACATGGTGTGTTTGAATCAGAGCTAAAAAATATAAATAGCCTCCCAAAACAATCTTGCTTTATTTACTTTTATTTTTGCTATCTTTTGTGTCATGTAAATGAGCATATAATCCGTTATTTTAATGCTGTCACAAAATTATGTGAAATGGGTATCAGATGATTAAATACTAACTACTGTTTGCTGTATCAGATTAGAATCAAGCTAATACATCGAGCCCCTCTACATGTCATAATACACAAGTATAGTAATCCAGCGTGTCATGATTTAGCATGGCGGATCTAACTTGATCTGTCTTTTGCCATCTTGTGGTGTTTTAATAAAACCAGGAAGCTACTTCTATTGCACAAGAGAGTTTGATGGACAGCCTAGTTCCCATGTTCATTCCTGTAATGCAGGAGAGCTGGATTTGATTATTAGTCTCATTCTCTTACTGTTGAACATGAACAAAAAAGGCTCCCATCATCCGCTTGCAGATTGAGTGTAAGGCTCTCACCTTGTTGTTCATAGGTATTGCTGATCATAGGTAGAATATGAACATCCACTGTTCTAATCCCCTTACATATAAATAGTAAACGTGAAGTTTTGGGAGAAAAGGAGGCCATGAGTCTAGCCAATTGTTTGACTAGCTTGTAGCCTGTCATTTTTTCCTGCAAGTGCTTATGTAGCTCTTTCTAACAATGCGTTCATGACCACAGTCTCCACTGCTATCTTTGGATGTCCATTTATTGTTATTATTTATTTTATTAACCAAAAGAGCTTACAGAGTAAAAATTTAAAAGCATTAAGTAATTTAGGATTGTAAGTGCCATTTTGAAAAGTGGCTTAGGCATTTTAGAGCTTAAGACCTCCTTGACTTGCCATGTCAACCTACATCCCAAACTGCCTAAACCATTAATGAAAAATTTACCCCCAGTTGAAAGATGCAACAGAGAGATGAAGGACAATAAACAAGTGGTCAAGGTGACCATCTAACGTATCTTTCTAATACAATTCTTGATAACACAACCGTGTTCTTTTTTAGTCTTAAGTATCCACTGTGTAAAACAATTCCTCATGAACTCTTGGTGTTCATAGAATATCAGGGTTGGAAAGGACCTCAAGAGGTCATCTAGTCCAACCTCCTGCTCAAAGTAGGACCAATCCCCAGACAGATTTTTGCCCCAGATCCCTAAACGGTCCCCTCAAGGATTGAGCTCACAACCCTGGGTTTAGCAGGCTAATGCTCAAACCACTGAGTTATCCCTCCTCCCTGAAAAAGTGAGGCCCCGCTTTCATGGTCTGTATTAATACTGAAAATCAAGATCAAGCGAGCTTTTGCCCTTCTGCTCCATGGGAGGTTTCTGTCCTCCCTGAGCTCGCCTTAGAGCTCAGAGTTCTCTTAGCTTCAGTTCATTTCCTCTTGTCAGATATATCTGGTGATAGCAGAACCTCCAGACTTTTTCCCATCCCTGCTTATAACTCTTCATTATTCTTGTTGCATTCTCCTGTACCTTTTTCATTTCTATAATATCCAGTCTGCAGTGTGGTGCCCCCAACTGTGCACAGTTTTCGATGTATGATCTCCTATTTTGGGTTCTCTTCTAGCACACTTCTTGCTCAAAATATATGGTATAGTAGGCGACTGGAGGAGATAGTGAAGTGATTTGGGTTGTGGTGCTGTCAGTGTGCGAATTATACACAGTTCTATGTCTAAAGGTATGCAGTTCTGTTTGTCCTCCTTCTCGCCCAGAGGATGCAATGTGTGTGGCTTTCTCAGTGACCAGTAAAGATACTGGATTGAATAAATGTTCATTCGGACATATTGCAAAAAAGAACAAGGTGTTGCTGGTTGATGGAAGGAAGCAACTTCATGGCAGGGGTTGGTCTCTGCCCACCTTTTGCCA
This sequence comes from Trachemys scripta elegans, assembly GCF_013100865.1. Taxonomy (NCBI): domain Eukaryota; kingdom Metazoa; phylum Chordata; order Testudines; family Emydidae; genus Trachemys; species Trachemys scripta. The sequence continues at coordinate 41,561,816 of NC_048303.1, forward strand.
ATAAAATTCACAAAGTAGGGGGTGCTCTTATATCCCAAGTTGTTCTGAATACCTGAGGTGGCATTTATCTTGATGGTGACTGTTTTTCTTGGATGAGCACTCAGCCTCTCTCATCTAGGTCTTTGTCACCTGCAGATTGAAATACTCCTGTTTGCGCTACATGATGATACATTTGAACATATACAAGCTATACTGGCTGCAGAGTATAGTGGCTGATATGGGTCTAACTGTAGGGATCAGGTTACATCTGTGCACCATAGATTGCATTAGCTTCCTATTTGCTGGTGGGTACATTTCAAGTATTGATTATGACTCTGTAAAATATCATGTGGTTTGGGTCCCTGCTATCTGAGAGACTGCCCCTCTTTCTCCTGGTTGTTCATTACTGCAGAGGAGAACAGCTGGTGTGTTTGAACAAACAGTTTCTAGATTTGAGCTTCCGAGGTTGGTGCAGTGCAGGAAAAATTTACTCAAATTTGTTTTCCCTATTGATTCAAGGGACTCCACATCTACACATGAACACACCATCCCCTGAAGGCTAACTGATCTGTCGTCTTAGGCTTTTGCCTATCAGACTGGGGATAGGATATACTGGTGTTTTAATTTTGTTTTTAATTTCCAGTGTTTGAGAATCTTTTTAGTTAACACTCATTAATTTTTTTGGTTTTTAAAATAACATGCTCCCAGAAATGAATGTAATAGATGCAATTTTATAAATCCTAAATAGAGACCTATATGAATTATAGTGTCTGTACATGATTGCATGAGGCAAAAGCAAACTAAATTTCATTTGTTTGTCCATTTTAAATTGGAAGCTAATGACCAAATTTTCATAATTGCAGTAATAAACCTTCCAATTTGTTCATGCAGACTGGACAGCTGTGTATGCCAATAGGGAATTAGGATGCAGTTACCTGTGTGTTGTGTGCAAAAATGTGTCTGTCTTTATGTAATATCTTTGAGGTTTGTTTTTTATTTAATGTTGTAAAGTATTTGAATACGTAGCTGCTTTATCTACAACATTTTATATGCTTTTAGATATTTAATTACTTCCTTTTATATCTGATGATCAAGTGAAGGATTCTTAGCAGATAGGGTGTAAGCTCCCTGCGCATTACTGCTGATGCCTCAACAGTCTGATCCAGAGCCCACTGAAGTCCATCGAAAGACTTCCACAGACTTCAGTGGGTTTTGGATCAAGACATAAATCCTGAGCTGCATTATTCCTACTGTTCCAGATTTAAGCATTAGTCAGAAGAAAATGGATCTGCCAAACATTCCAGAAGTAAGAACATAGGAATGGCCATACTGGGTCTTCTGACAATGGCCAATGCCAGGTGTCCCAGAGAGAACGAACAGGTTAGGAAATCATCAAATGATCCATCCCCTGTCACCCATTCCCAGCTTCTGACCAAAGTATGGTGTATGTGGTGACTAGGTGGGGTGATTTGTAGAGGTAAAAGGCCACCTTTACCACCTAAACTGTTTTTCTATTTAATTTTTGTCAAGCTAGTATTAATTGCATAATATTTAAGATGTTCTGTCCTCCTTCCCCACCCACCACTTCTGATATTGTAGTGCAAAAAACAGACTGGTGGATTTACGGTAGTCTGCAGAGCCTGTGAATGGAAAAGTATTACCTATGATTTTGCACCATTGGGGAGCAACTCTTTCATTTAATAATGCCATATGGTAGGTGTTTCAAACCCTGAGAAGACAGTAAAATAATTTAAATGAGAACAGCAGCTGTGATGTGCAAAATCCTGGATCTGTTTTAATGGAAGCAACAGGAGAATGATCCTGTTACCACTTTTATGAGAACCCTGTGAAGCTGCTGAATACAATTGGGATTTCTTGGGAAATTACAATGGTGTGATAACTCTAACGCCCACTAATGGAAATACAGTAACTCCTCACTTAAAGTCGTCCCAGTTAACATTGTTTCGTTGTTACATTGCTGATCAATTAGAGAACATGCTCATTTAAAGTTGTGCAATGCTCCCTTATAACGTCGCTTGGCAGCCGCCTGCTTTGTCCACTGCTTGCAGAAAGAGCAGCCCATTGCAGCTAGCTGGTGGGGGCTTGGAACCAGCTCCCCTAACAGTTCCACATTCCCCTAAGTTCCCTGTGTGGCAGCCGCCCAGCAGCCTATCAATTGCTGGCAGTTCAGCTGTCCCTCCCCCCACTGCCGTGTGCTGCTCCTGCCCTCTGCCTTGGAGCTGCTCCCCGGAGCCTCCTGCTTGCTGTGCGGGGGGGCTAATGTCAGGATGTCCCCCTCCCCCCTGCTCCTGCACTCCGCTTACCACCTTTCCCATAGAGCGGGGGAACACACGACAGGGCTCAGGACGGAGGAAGCTTCCTGGCAGCAGCTGCCCTCTTAGCTTGCTGATATACCGGTATTTAAAAAGGCAATGTAGTTAGGCCTGGTCTACACTGGGGGGGATCGATCTAAGATACACAACTTCAGCTACGAGAATGGCGTAGCTGAAGTCGACGTATCTTAAATCGACTTAGAATCACTTACTTTGCGTCCTCGCGGTGCGGGATCAACAGCCACCATTCCCCCGTCGACTCTGCTTCCGCCTCTCGCCGTGGCGGAGTTCCGGAGTCTATGGCAGAGCGATCGGGGATCAATCACTACCCGCCGATCCAGCAGGTAGTGTAGACGTATCCTTAGAGTGGGGTCAGTGTACTTAAAGGAGCAATGCGCATCTCTCTCGCACACACACAGTGTGTGTCTCTGTCTCTGTCTGCCATGCACTCCATTCATGCTGCCTTGTAGAATGTGGGCTACATTAACAACAATGAGTTAATCCTTGAGGGCCCAGCCAATTGCTAGTTCCTCATTTAGCAGTAAGGCATTCCCTGGGAAATATCCCACCCTCTGACTCCACCACCTCAACCAAGCTTCACAATCATCATCGCTATGTACCAGTATTAAATTGTTTGTTTAAAATTTATACTGTGTATGTGTGTGTGTGTGTGTGTTTGTGTATATATATATATATATATATTATATTATATTATATTATATTTTATATTATATATCTATATAACTATATATATTATAGTTTCTTTTGTCTGGTGAAAAAAATTTCCCTGGAACCCCATTTACATTAATTCTTATGGGGAAATTGGATTCGCTTAACATTGTTTCGCATTTTTCAGGAACATAACTACAACGTTAAGTTGCTGTACTAGTAAATACTCCCACTCCCTTCTGGTCTCATATCTAAGTGTTTTTTGGTTTGCCAGTCTCTGACTTTTGTCTTAATGGATCTCCTCTGTGGTTTTTATGAACTACTTATTATCTCCTGATCAGAAAGAGCATGAAGGTTATGCAAATCACTTTTCAATGACAACTATTTCTTTTGGAAAAAATCCCAGTGACTCTGTAAACTGTGTGGTTTTATTTAAAGGTCCCTTTCAAGTATTAAATAAGAGACTGCTCTGAGATATAGCAACCCATTCATCCCTCTCAGCAAAAATATTGGTACAAATTTTTAAAAAAAATTGTGAATCATTGATAATGGCTTGGATCAGATTCTCAGCATAATATAAAGAAGTTGTAATTACAAGGTGAATTTATCTTTTCTGGACTTGGTAATTATCAGGCAATGTCCGGCCTTTTGAAAGCCTGTCTTTCCATTCACTCAGGTAAACTTGCTGTTAAAAACACGGAAGAAGAGAGATCACTGTTAAAACAAAATTGTAACTCTAAGTAGTTTTGATTTTTGTTTTCACACTTATTAGCCCATGTCAACTAAAGATAAAGGACTTGATTGTGTTTTGCCCTGAATGGTATGTGATAGGATTCCTTTATACCCTTGCACAGGGTCTGGGCATATTCTGGTCCCTTGTGTTCCCTGAGCATGTGGATTCCATGAGACCCAAGTTTTATCTCACTCTCTACTGGCTAAGGATCTGAATCTGTGTTGGGGGAGTGTACAGTGCATCCTAGCCAAAGGTGGTGGAGGTCTACACACCCTGGACCCTGCGATCTCTCACTAGGACTCCTCGTCTTCCTCAAAGCAGGGCTGACCCTAAGTAGCTGTATAGTAATGCTTTGTTGATCTGTTTGCCCATTCAAGGAGAGCTGTGGCATGCAGACCTCTTATCTCTCCCTTCTATCATTAGTCCACTGTAAGTGGTTTATACTGTACTGGGGAAAGATTTTGATCCCCCGTTTGGATCTTGTTATGAATTACTTGGAAATAGGTGAAGATATTGAAAAAAGAGTAAACGGGGGGAGGCAGGGTCATGTATTCAGAAAACCTGGCAGAAAATTTCAACGAGCTGATGTAATTTTCTCTATTAGTCCAGGAGTCTTAATATGTAGCGATGACCTGTAGTTACTAAGGGAATCCCCGAGCATGGTGCACATGACAGACTATCCCGAGGGAGGGAAAGGGAGGAGAAAGCGAGAGAGAGAGAGATGGGGGGTAAAAGGGAAGATGAAAATGGCATCTCCAGCACTTGCTGGAATTCATTGAATGCTCTTTATGTAACTTGCCTCTAGAACAATAGCACCTGTCTAGTATGTGTCTTAGATGTGTTTCTAGTTTTTATTGGAAAGAGTGACAGTCAGTTTTGGAATCCCCTCTCATCCTGGATTTCAGTGGTTTTTCATAATATACACTCTTCGGCTTTTTAAACTATGACAGGACCTATCTGCAGGGCCGCCCAGAGGATTCAGGGGGCCTGGGGCAAAGCAATTTCGGGGGCCCCTTCCATAAAAAAAAGTTGCAATACTATAGAATACTATATTCTTGTGGGGGCCCCTGCGGGGCCTGGGGCAAATTGCCCCACTTGCCCCCGCCCCCCTCTGGGCAGCCCTGCCAATCTGAGGTTATGCTAGAACAGAAACAGATCTAAAATAATTGCTTTATTCTCTCTTCCATTAGCTGGTTTGTGATGAAGCTTATAGCCTTTTATGATTATATTTTTCCCTGTCCTATAGTTGCCTGCAGTCATATTGTATGGGAATATTCTATTACTATAAACAGACGTGTAACTGTGGAAAATGGTAATGATTTGCACCTTTTCTCTGAATAAATCCAGTGCACTTTCCAAAGGTGGGTAAATGTTACCATCCCCACTTCATAGATAAAGAAATGGAGGTGTAAGCTTAGTCTGTTTCTGCTTTCCACATTGGACGCCAGTTGTATCTAGCTCATTACAAATACAGAAGTTTGTTGTTCAAACACAGTGGCCTGCAGAGACATGGCTCATCCGATAGCCATTTTGGATTAACTCCTTGGATGGGACTCCCTTTCCAAACTAAGTATTAAATTAACTTTATTTCCTCCTACTCCAAAACTATTCTCAAAACTCCCAGATTTATTCCTTACACACTGGAATATGAGCCCACACTGCATAGGAATACAGTGTGCCTCAAGCAATGTTTTTTTGGACCCTCTTACTTATGTGGTTGGGATTTCACAAAATGCCATGTTAGAGAAAACTGTAGTCTTTGATCTCTTGCCATTTAAAAAAAACCCTCCTCTCAGCATGGTTCATTCTCATCATCTTAATCATAGACTGAAGGATAATATTTTAGGTTAGTTTTCCTTTTCTTTCATAGATGTACTGGCTATTTATATCTCAGATCTTTAGGATTCTACCAATTACTTGAGCTAGCCTTATGTTTAGGGGGAGAAAAGGGGTGTAGGGAATAATGAGTCATGTACATTCACTATGTCTCTTGTAAGTGTCTTGTATATACACTGGTATGTGAGAGACTATCCATAGTACATTTTTTTTTAATGAAAACTTTCACTTTTATCTGCTGGCTAATCTTTTTATGACTGAAGATTAGAGAACAAAGTTCAAATTAATATTCTCTATAATTATTTTTATCACACTTTAATGAATCTATGTTTACAAATTTATATATCTGACTGGATGACAAGGAATTTGAACTTTGGTTCAAAAGAGTTGAAGTTCAGATTATATCTTTTCTGTCCTGTAAATCCACTCAGAATGGGCATTGACTGTTCTGAATTTTTTAATATAAATTGTCACAGCATATTTGTCTGAGATGTTTTGTTTGCCAATTGGAAGTCTAAAGATTGAATTAATTTGAAACAAGTCATAAAGAATATAAACAATAAATGAGGAGAGATTTGAAATTTCCAGCCTGGATAATAAATACCATGTGTAGTGCTTTTCTTCACATTTTCTGGTTCAATTTGTGTCTGACATACTTTTTCTTACACTCCAATTTCACGGTGAAAAGGTCCACAGAAGGGAAATGAAGACTTTTTTACAGGCACAATGAGACAGAGAGAAAAAGAGGTGACACAAACTAGAATTATTGAGCCTGGAAAGAAGCATTAGAGAGGACTTGACTGAGGTATTTAAAGATATAAAAGGTAGTCCCTTTATAACTGGATCAGACCCCTCCTCTCTGTACATCCACTAAATAATATCAGAAGAACCAAGAGGTCACTCAGTTATTTTAAATGGTCAGTAATTTAGAATAATTAGAGGAAATTATGCTTTATGGAGCATATATGATGTGTGTGGAATTACTGAATATCAGAAGTGATACTACCATGAAAAGATACTAAGAGTTGGATAAGTCTGATCAATAACTATAACTGTACATGCTAAAAGAACACAAATCACACGTCATGTATATGCTGATCACTATAGGTGTCAGGAAGGAATCACTCTCCCTCTTTCCCATTTCGATAAAGCACTGCACACTTGGTTAGATGTACTGGGTTACCCAGAGTGCTGTAAATGTACAGAAGTACATAGAAAGATAAGTTCTCTGTCTGGAAGAGCAACCAAAGCAACCTGAACAAGGCATGGGACAAGAGCACACATGGGACAGTGCAAGGGATTTGAAGTGCGGCTTCGAAGGAGGAAGGGGATGGAGTTTGGCACCAAGTGGGATATGGGAAGGTTTTTTTCCCAAGCATAGGGGATGGCATGAAAGATGATGCAAAATCAAGTGAAAGAAGGTAAGAAGGTAAAGTAAGGAGGTTTTGAAGTATTTTCACTGTCCTTTGAAACACAGGGGGAGAGATAGCTCAGTGGTTTGAGCATTGGCCTGCTAAACCCAGGGTTGTGAGCTCAATCCTTGAGGGGGCTATTTAGGGATCTGGGGCAAAAATCTGGGGATTGGTCCTGCTTTGAGCAGGGGATTGGACTAGATCACCTGCTGGGGTTCTTTCCAACCCTGAGATTCTATGATCAGATATTAGTCATTTCTAGAAGCAGGATGCTTGACTGGATATACCCAAGTGCTTCTTCTGTCTGGCAAATCCTATGTTCTTATAATGACAAATATTAATTATTATTTGATAATCCTGGTTTTTAATGTAAAATTGTACAAATATAATTAAAATATAATCTAGGGGTCAGTTACATTGGTATTCATAGTAACTCCACTGTCTTTAATGGAGGTACTCTAGATTTATATTGCTGTAAATGAGAATCAAGCCTTGAGTGAATACCTGATTTGTTTCTTAGATTACATGTGTCGATTTACTCCATCCTTCTCTTACCCTTAACTTTTAAAGTTATTTTTATGTTAGCAGTGCTACCACATGCTTTGTGTGAGTTTTGGCTCTGATCTCTTTGGAGAAACTACTTGTACAGGATGTCACAGCTAACCTGGTGGCTGAACTTTGTGATTTTGTCCTCACCCACAACTATTTCACATTTGGGGACAATATATACCTTCAAGTCAGCGGCACTGCTATGGGTACCCGCATGGCCCCACAATATGCCAACATTTTTATGGCTGACTTAGAACAACGCTTCCTTAGCTCTCGTCCCCTAACGCCCCTACTCTACTTGCGCTACATTGATGACATCTTCATCATCTGGACCCATGGAAAAGAAGCCCTTGAGGAATTTCACCATGATTTCAATAATTTCCATCCCACCATCAACCTCAGCCTAGATCAATCCACACAAGCGGTCCATTTCCTGGACACTACTGTGCTAATAAGCGATGGTCACATCAATACCACCCTATACCGGAAACCTACTGACCGCTACACTTACCTACATGCCTCCAGCTTCCATCCAGGACACACCACACGATCCATTGTCTACAGCCAAGCTCTAAGATATAACCGCATTTGCTCCAATCCCTCGGATAGAGACAAGCACCTACAAGATCTCTATCAAGCATTCTTAAAACTACAATACCCACCTGCTGAAGTGAAAAAACAGATTGACAGAGCCAGACGAGTACCCAGAAGTCACCTCCTACAAGACAGGCCCAACAAAGAAAATAACAGAACACCACTAGCTGTCACCTTCAGCCCCCAACTAAAACCTCTCCAGCGCATCATCAGAGATCTACAACCTATCCTGAAAGATGATCCTTTACTCTCACAGATCTTGGGAGACAGACCTGTCCTCGCTTACAGACAACCCCCCCAACCTAAAGCAAATAGTCACCAGCAACCACACATCACTGAACAAAACCACTAACCCAGGAACCTATCCTTGTAACAAACCCCGATGCCAACTCTGTCCACATATCTATTCAAGTGACATCATCATAGGACCTAATCACATCAGCCATACCATCAGGGGCTCGTTCACCTGCACATCTACCAATGTGATATATGCCATCATGTGCCAGCAATGCCCCTCTGCCATGTACATTGGCCAAACCGGACAGTCTCTACGCAAAAGAATTAATGGACACAAATCTGACATCAGGAATCAAAATACTCAAAAACCAGTGGGAGAACACTTTAACCTGTCTGGTCATTCAGTGACAGACCTGCGGGTGGCTATATTACAACAGAAAAACTTCAAAAACAGACTCCAAAGAGAGACTGCAGAGCTAGAATTGATATGCAAACTAGACACAATCAACTCCGGTTTGAATAAGGACTGGGAATGGCTGAGCCATTACAAACATTGACTCTATCTCCCCTTGTAAGTACTCTCACACTTATTATCAAACTGTCTGTACTGGGCTAGCTTGATTATCACTTCAAAAGTTTTTTTTCTCTTAATTAATTGGCCTCTCAGAGTTGGTAAGACAACTCCCACCTGTTTATGCTCTCTGTATGTGTGTATATATATCTCCTCAATATATGTTCCATTCTATATGCATCCGAAGAAGTGGGCTGTAGTCCACGAAAGCTTATGCTCTAATAAATTTGTTAGTCTCTAAGGTGCCACAAGTACTCCTGTTCTTCTTTTTGCGGATACAGACTAACACGGCTGTTACTCTGAAACTTGTACAGGAAATGGGACTGTCTTTTGAGGTTAATTTTAAAATTATGATGCTGCATATGTAATTTTTAAAGATACAGTAAAACCAAAATATTAATATTGAGAAATTCAGTATTCTTATCATCTGTGCAAGGATTTACATCTGCAGTTTCCCCACATGTTAAGACCAATGTACCCAAAAGTCTTTTAGCAAATTCACTTGTGCACATAAAAATGTAGATAAACTATTTTTTTGGTTTGTCCAAAATTGACTGGTTGGCTCACGTGTATGTTATAGGATTGTATAATAGCAAGTTGAATTATGATGTTCCAATCAATTACACTTATAAGCTTTTATAAAAAGAAACACCCGTTCTGGTCATCATTCAGGCTTTTGTTTACATAATTTACTCAATTGTGCTTTTTTTGGACTTCTTAACGCAAGTGTGTGTATTTTGAAATGGTAAAGTAAAATATGAATCGTGTTAGTAATTCAACACCTAAATTTTAAAGTGATTAGCATTTTTGGATGCCTGGATTTTTTAATGTACAAGTTTACACTTCTTAAAGGGTCCTAATTTTCACAAGTGCTGAGCACCTGCCCTCTGAAAATCAGGCCCCTTTAAGATCCAGATTAGGTACCCAAAATCATTAGTTACTTTTGAATCTTTAGGCCCAACTGTGTAAAGTGCATCTTGTACAGAGACTATGCACAGTAGTAGAAAAAAGATCTAGGGTAAAATTTTCAAAAGTGGTTTAGAAATCTGTGTCCCATTTACAGAACTGACATAGGCACTTGGGAACCTAAATCCCACTAAGCTCCTAAATTCCTAAATCCATTTTGAAAATAGGATTTAGGCGCCTAAGTCAGTTAAACTAGGGATAAAATTTTCAAAAGTGCCTATCTTTCCTATATAGATAAGCTATTTAAATGCTTTCTTTGGTTACCCATGAAGTATCTACACCAAATATGTTATGACATATGATACCAATATATTTGATGTAGCATTAAATATTAAAAAACAGCAACTTTTGAATGAAACTTCACTTGTTTCTTGTAACAGTGAAAATGCTATAGTGTCATAAATGAGAGGAAATAGTGCTGTTGGAGAATGCTCAGTTGGTGGGCTGTAGAGAAAGAGAGGCTCCTATTTGCAATTAAGATAATTGATGGTAGAGGGAGCATTTTGTATGGAGAAGGTGAGTTGTAGTATTTCACCCTCTCGAGACTGAATTATTGTAACTCCTACGACCTAGATTTGTCAGGCAAAGCCCATCACACTCTAGTCCATCTTGAATACAAACAGTCCTCCATCACTTGAACATGACTAGCAATGATGATACAAGAGTAGATAGCGAGGCTTGGCAGAATTTGATTTTTTTTAATGTTTCTTTTTAAGTGTGATTTTTTTATTTTTACCAATTTTTAGATTTTCACAGTTGCGGTAAATTGAGGGGTCAGGCAATAATTGTTTAATGACAGTAGATGTTGAGATTCAAAATGTTACAGCTTTATAACAGTCAAAACTCAAATGTCAAAATATACAAAGTAAATAGCCTGACCTCAAACTCTGTGTTTTCAAGCTGCATTTTTCTTACTTTGCCTATCTAAATTTCTTTATTATTGATGGAAATATTTTTTGTCTGTTTTTTTTTGTGTTTGTGTGATGAAATCAACATTTACCAATAAAAAGCTAATCCAAAACTGTGCGCCAGTTTCTGACTCCTTGTTTGCTTCTTATTCAATTAAATTCAGGGTCTTAGTCCTAATCTTTAAGATTGGGCCTAGGCTACCTGATTGCTGAACTCACTAACCACGCAGCAACCAGAAATGCCTCTGTTGAAAGACTTGGGAGCTGGAGGCAGGGCATTTTCAATGCTGGTCCATCCTAGTCTATGGAATACTGTATCAGAAGACATCAGAATAAGGTCTAATTGGACTATTTTCAAAGCTCAGTGCAAAACTTTTTTGAGCAGAAGCTCATCTGCAATAACAGAAGTTGAAGAATTGTGTTGGAGGGGGCAGAGAATATAGTGGAGTGGGAGAAAAAGAGAAAGAAAGACTAATACAGGGAGAAAGATCCAAGTGTAAGGGGACAAACTATAGGATGGCAAGGGTAGAGACCATATCAGATAATATTTATGCTTATCTTAATATTGCATCTGGAGCTTAGATACTGTAGTGCTTAGCCTCTGATAAATACACCATAGATAGATCTGTCACATAGCAAATGCTGTTCTGTATGAATACAGTTCTCGCTGTAGCTGCTATTTCTGAAGAGAGTTGACCTGTACTATTTGTGAAACAACATACTGACTGAACAACAGACAATAAAGTTCTTGGCACAAGATAAGAGTCTTACAGTAGATAGATTATGACTGATAGAATTCTGTGTGTGTATAAATTATTCAAAATATTTCAAACAAGTTGTATACAAGTTAATACTTCATAGATGTATTTGCTAAAAGAGACAAAAAGTTGCACTATTTGAAAGTTCATTTGGACTTGACTAGCAAAACAAAATTACTAATAAAATACTGAACTAAACTAAAATATTTTTGTGTTCTTTAGAAATACACTTACCATAACCTGCAGTGAAAAATAATATATCATTTAATCAGGAGTGAAAGTAACTTAAAGGACGTAGCAGTACGCAGGGCCAGGGTCCTGAGCAGGGGACAGGGCCTCAACCAGAAGGGGGTGGGGCCCCAACTGGAAGAGGCGGGAACTTTAAATCTGGCAGCGGGGCTCTGGCACCGATTTATAGGGCTTGGGGCTCCGCTGCAGGAGCCCCGGGCCCTTTAAATCACCACTGGAGCCCAAGGGCTTCTGGCCACCGCCGCTACCCTGGGGCTCCAGCAGTGGGGCTCTGGTGCCAATTTAAAGGGCCTGGGACACCAGCTGCTGCTGCCCGGAGCCCAGGGCCCTTTTAAATTGCCGGCCTGGGGAAGCTGCCCCCTGCCGGTACGGTCAGCTGTGTACCAGCTCTTGTCGGTATGCCATACCATACCGTACCAACTTACTTTCACCTCTGCATTTAATGGAACTTTGAGTTTGAGCAAAAATTTTATTTTACAAAAGGTATATGTGTTTTTAATTGAGTTTATATCTATATACATAACTCCTCACTTAATATTGTAGTTATGTTCCTGAAAAATGCGACTTTAAGCGAAACTATGTTAAGCGAATCCAGTTTCCTCATAAGAATTAATGTAAATAGGGAGGCTTAGGTTCCAGGGAAATTTTTTTTTGCCAGACAAAAGGCATTATATACATTTTAAACAATTTTAAACAAGCAATTTAATACAGGTATTAAACAGGCTGGCAGCCCCCTTATTCTCCCCCTCCCCCCACGCCTCCCACCTGCCCACAGACCCCACAGATCAGCGTCTTCCCCCTGCTCCCCCCACCTCCTGCCCGCGGTAATCAGCTGTCTTGCAGCATTCAGGAGGCTGGGGGGAGAAGCGAGGATGTGGCACGCAGCCTCCCCGCTCCCTCTCCTGCCCATGGCAATCAGCTGGTTTGCGGCGTTCAGGAAGCAGGGGAGGGAGGAGGAGCCTGGGCGCTGCGTCCTCGCTCCTCCCTGCTCCCCCCAGCCTCCTGAATGCCACAAACCATCTGATTGCCACAGGCAGGAGGCGGGGGGAACTGGGGGAAGACCCTGAACCACGGGGTCCGCCAGCGGGTGGGAGGTGCTGGGAGTAGGGGAGCTGATGGGGGACTGCCAGCCGTGGACAAAGCGGGCGGCCAAACGACGTTCTAGCGGAGCATTGCACAACTTCAAACAAGCATGTTCTGTAATGGAGCAGGGACGTAAGATCGAAACAACGTTAAGCGAGAAGACGTTAAGTTCAGAGTTACTGTATCAGTAGATCTGTTGATAGATATAAAATCAATTAAGAGTGCATATATCATTTTTTTAAATAAAATGTATTTTATATTGCCTCGTGTGATTTGCAGGATTTGTTCTCTACTTAATCTCCAGTATTAGGGCTCGTCCACACTAACCCCCCCCACTTCTAACTAAGATACGCAACTTCGGCTACGTTATTCACGTCGCTGAAGTTGAACTATCTTAGTTCGAACTTACGCGGGTCCACACGCGGCAGGCAGGCTCCCCTGTCGACTCCGCGTACTCCTCTCGCGGAGCAGGAGTACCGGCGTCAACGGCGAGCACTTCCGGGATCGATCCCAGAAGACTGATTGCTTACCACGGGACCTGGAGGTAAGTATAGACGTACCCTTACTCTCAGCATCCAGTCTGCCATAACAGTTATACCAGCTGTAACTCACATCCCGCTGATTCTGTTTTGAGCTGCAGATGCAAAAACCAACCACATGAGTCCCTGTGGCTCCCTAATTTGATAGTTTCCAACTCAAATGTTATAATAAAACTACCTCCTGAAAGATGCCACAGCATCAAACTGAGTTATCTTGAAATCTCTTCATGTCATTGTTTCTGATCTTATTACAAGAATTCGCTTGTAACACAGGCAGATACATAGCATCAAACTTGTAAAATTTGGGTTCTCAGCTGTAAAAATGCACATGAACAGGCCATTGCATAGGCAAATACTGTATTTGCATTCAAACTGATATTTCCACATGCAGCTACCTGTGTGTACATATAAATATGTTGTTTGCACAAACAATTTATGTGGGCATGCACAGCTTTTGTGGGTATAGTTGAAGAATTGAAATATTAGACAATTATGTTAACAGGTATATAAATAAATATCATGAATGTTAGAAATGGTAATCTTAACTCTGAACCTGTTTTTTTTTTTAAGTTTCTGTTCTATATTGTAGAGTAGCCACTTGTATTTATATGGAATATGTGTCTTGCAGAATACGTGTTTGTATTCAATATTGCATTATATTGGTTTGTTTCCTAACAAAATTCTTTAAAAAATCTTGATAACTACGAAATATATCTAAATCTATCTTATTATTCCATTAAGGTCCTGGTATTGACAACAGGACATCTTCACCACAGGATAATTCTTTTCCATGGGACGATTCAATCTTCAATATATCCATACATGCTGCAATTCGACATGGAAAGTGGAAACTACTAACTGGGTATCCAGGTAATGAAATGATTATTTTTTCCCTAGAGGTTTACCTCCACTGCCAGTTCATCCCATTTCATACGTAATAAGCTTTGCATTTCCATAATTTACTCTCTTTCTCAACTTCCATGATTTACTATGTAATGTAAAAATCAGGAGGGCGGAGCCTCATTTAAAAGTAGGAAAATATTTACAATATATTCCTTGAAGTCATGGTTTTTGAATCTGTGTTTATGTGCTTACATTGCAGTGGAAAAACCGGATTCCTGGAGGCAACTCCAGTTTAATTTCTTTGAAATTAAACAAGTCATATTAAACACCGAATCCCAAGTATGAGGCTACTCTTTCCTGTGTGTCTGAGATCTAATTTCTTATCTGCTCCTATTTCTGTAGGCTGCAGCCACTGGTTCCCACCACCACCTTTGTTCAGTGAGTCAAAGATTCTATCATCTGACCCACCAACAAAGAAACTTTGGCTTTTTGATGTTGTTAAAGATGCTGAGGAAAGAAATGACTTGTCTGAAAAATATCCTGGCATTGTGAAAAAACTGCTCTCCCGGCTGCAGTACTACTATAAACACTCTGTGCCTGTGTTCTACCCTGACGATGACCCCCGTTGTGACCCAGCAGCAACTGGAGCCTGGGGGCCTTGGATGTAGAATACTACATTTGTAGCCTGAAAAATAGAACTGTGGTGGAAATTGCGGACTGAGGGTCCTAGACACATATTTTGACCTCATTTCTTTTACCCTTTTAACTGTGATTTCATCCCTTGGGTTATTCAATTCTACTTCTTCTTAAGCAGTATTGAGGATCTAATTTCACCCCCTGATTGTACTAGAAACACTGTTAAAATAATAAATCTGTCATTTTGATGTTCTTTGTCAGTGATAAATGTCTCTAAAATGGAGGGTTAAAGCTGCTGGCCAGCTGGGAAATATTACTTCACTTGGAAAGTTCTAATGAGTCACAGAGGCAAGGCTATCCAGTTCTTTCATATTTAAAGTCAAATGATTGATATCATGCTTGCCAGTGGCCAAATCTTATAGGAGGCTAACACAGAGGTTAAAAAAAAAAGAAATAGGAGAAAGAAGCCAGTTTCTGAGTTCAGCTGTCATTACATTTTCCAAGCTTTGCAATACAAATGTGTCCAGTAATCGATGCATTCTGAAGTCTCTAAGTACAAGCCTCCTCCCACTGGGCAACAAAAGATCTAGCTATACACTTGTCCACTGTTGACATATGGTTAGAGCATTTAATGCCCACCTTGGCTGTGAGTACCAACTCTTTAGGGCTGTGATAACAGCTTTGTTATCACAGCAGAGACTGCCTTCATCTAATAGTCAGCTTTCGGACATCCCTTCATTTTGCATTGCCTTTTCTAGTTCATTTCTTTCTTGTGCTTCACAGTGCAGTTTTGAATTCTTGTGCAGGAGATTCAAGCACTTTTCTTTGCCAGCTAAAGCACAATGTGGAGGTTGCAAGTGATGGTAGTACTGCTTCATCTATCTGGTGGCTTTTGCATCTGCTTCAAAAAGCTCCCACCTTCTGCTAATATCTCTGGAAAACCTTTTCTATTCCCTTCTCTAAGGACATTGCCAGTTATCTGTTTTGTACTGATATAATGTTTCAAACTGGTTTTTTAGAGACCACTTTTAACTTTTCCATTAAAATTAGAGTTTTAATTTTTAGGTTCTAAGTTTTTTTGTTGAACTGAATGATGTTTCTTTAGTAGTGTGAATATCTAAAAGAATTAAGAGAGGAGAGGAAAAGTATTGCTGTACCCCATATATTTTATTTTTTAGCTGTGTTGGTCCCAGGATATTAGAGAGACAAGGTGGGTGAGGCAATATATTTTATTGGACCAACTTCTGTTGGTGAAAGAGACAAGCTTTCGAGTTCTGTGTAAGCTCAGAAACTTGTCTCTTCATAAACAGCAGCTGGTCCAATAAAAGACATTACCTCACCCACCTTGTTTCTCTAGTTTTTAGAGATTATTTCCATTTGTTATAATTAATTAATTATACATCTTGGGAAAGAAATAAAATACTTATTAAAAGAAGACTCTGATTGGCTAGCAAAGGTTCCACCTATTTGGCCCTTATTTCCACATTTCAGTCAGGGCTCGTTGGAGAGTTTATCCTTCTGGAGATCATAACACCTCGTTAACAGAACACAAGAAAAAGAATCTAAGGTATTTTCATTATTATCACTTTCAATTTTTTTTTTCAAAGATATCCTTAGGACTCTGACTACAAAAGTGTGTAAGACTAAAAACGCACTACTTTCAGCTCTCAGACAACAGCCACTTTTGAAATGTACAGATGTCATCCTGACAGCTTTTTGAGCTGACTGCAGGGCTGCCATTCACACTCAAGTTACTATGAAAATAGATGATGAATTAATGGGGGAAAAAAACTAAGTTGTTTGAACTTTCTTATCAGTTATGATCTAGCCCCTAGTTTAAAAGGATTAAAGAATGTATAGCCTTAGTTGCAGAATTAAATATAATTGTTGCATGTTTGTTCTCCTTCCCTCCCTATCCCACAATCTACACCATTACATCATGCTGATATGACTCCACCTACCAGGAAGAAGGAGGTAAGCAACTGTCAGTCACTCAGTCTTCCGTAGATTGAGGCTTCACCTATTGTCTTCTCTGTTTCCCATCTAAAATTTCTATTATATTTTAAAATCTTAAAATTCATCATTTACTCAGCTGTTGTTTCAGATAAAAATATCTTACACTATTGTTTCTTTAGGTTGATTCCTCTTAAAGCCTTCAAGTTGACCTGACTTTGGTGGGGGGGAAGCTGGTTGTCATATTCAAGCTGGCAGCAGCAAAGGAAAAGAATTTTAAACTCTCCATTGAGCTGTTTCATTTCTTGAAGGGCAGACTTCTTTCTACAAGTTGCGGTTTCTTGAGTAACAATCAAAAATACAAGCATCATGAGCCTTCAGAATAAAACTTCATTTCATCGCCTTCCAAGCCTTCCAATCCTTGCTTGATCCAACAAAACTCTATAAATGTTTCAAAATTGAAAGGAGCTTTTTTTGACACACTAAAAATAATTACAACATTTTAGAAAAGCAATTGCACTTCAGGAAGTGTGGTTATGCTGGCTACCCACGATTATGCATTGCTACTTACTTAAAAAGATACAAGATGAAGGATGGGCAAGGCCCAGGACAAGGAAAAGAACTCGGGAGATCTGGATCCTGTTCTTGAGTCTATGGTCACAGGCTCCTCTGGGAACAACCTGCTTAGAGTAGAAGAAATTCTGAGATTTTTTTTTTTATGGACTTTTCTAGGAATTCTTTAAATAGGGCTGGAAGGAAGCTTTTTATTTACTTCTCAAAATCTCATCGCAGAAAAAGCTAGGATTTTAGCCATCAAGATCTTCATAGATTTGGACATCCACCAGCAATCCTTGTTGCCTCAATTCTGCCCCTGGGATTCTCTGCTCCCTATCTTGCTCCTTGGTAGTACAGCTCCATAGAAGTCATGCTACCATGGATGCTTCCACTCGTTACTCTCCTCAAAACTCTCCCACTCTGTCTTTTATTGGGGGGACCTACCAGCATTTGAGGTTTATCAAGAGAATCCTGTTGCACCAGTGCAACCCCATTCCAGGCTTGTCTTTAAGAGTACCTGCAGGGTACTCTTCCCAGGACAGGAAAGAGGGGACATTATCACTGAAGGGGAGTAAGTGATCTCAGGAAAGGAATCTGGGAGAGCTTGCAGAGTAGGCTATGTAGGTCATTTAGGCAGTCTTGGCAGCCATGTTTGTAGTCCTGGATACTGGCAAAGCCACCTGGGAAATAGGTGTGCGTGTATATAAACAGCATCCTTCTCACAGACCAGAGAGACTTGGAAGGAGCTGGGCTCCTAAGGCAAAACAACAACAAAAAAGACCTAAATGAAAATGACACTACATGGCACAAAGAGAAACTGTATAGGACTGTGTGGATATCTATCTTCAAATGAGATATAGTCTGGAATAGAAACATACTGCCTTGTGAATTGAAAGTGTTTTATGGAAAGAAAAAGCAAGTGGCATTGTTTGGGAAGTGCTGATCAGTCCTTTTTTTTGCAAACAGTTTTCAAACTGACTGTATATATCAAAACTACTGCTCTATCAACTTATTGCAAACAGTTCACATGGAATGCTGCAAACATTCAATGGAATTTATAATAAGAGATACAGATTTGGATATCATATGTTCAAAGTTATATTTGGAGATATTGCTTATATAGTTTAGAGAGGAAATTGGGCCCCCAAAACACATTGCATCCCCTCTGTTGGTGCTTCTAGATGTAATCTTGCACTGCTACACAATGCATATCTGAGATCATGCAGACAGATTAGCACTGCTACAGAGCACAGCAAAAAAGATTTTGGCACAGGATAATCAAAACGATTCAGTTATCCAATCATAGACTAGTACAGTAACAGCATCTGTGATAATTACATACTGTGGTTAGCTGAAGCCAACAAGATGATGCATTGTTGTCATTGTGCTGGTCTTCCCTGCTGCCACTGTTCTAAAAACTGAACATCTGCTGCAATCAACAAACCAACTCCCAATTGCTGGTCCCTTTCTTTTGGCTGAACTCTATGGCAACAAAAGCTGCTGTATTCTGTCTTCAGAGCTATACTTAGAAGCAGTACAGTTAAAAAGAATCACTGGATTTGGTTCTAGGGAACAGAGTGCTCCTATGGCCCTGTCTTCAAATCCATAACAAGCTGCTGCAGCAAAGCCACAGTTCTGTGCTGACAAATTCTGGCATCCCGGACAGTGGTAAAAATACAGAATTGGGTTTTGTTATAGTGCTTTTCATTCTCAAGATTTTGTGAAGTGCTGTGTAAAGCAATGAGTTAGAGTTCAGTGACTGTGCAAACAAACTAAGCAGGTGTAGTGGTAACTCACCTACAGTCTTGGGCATAGATCCTATTTTAATGAGAGAAGGAACTTTGGCTAGGAGACCAAAAAGTATCATGGGATTTTAATTTCTTCCTGGAATGCCACTTGAAAATTAGCATTAGAGTACTGAGTTAATGTCTCATCGAAATGATGGTCCTTCAAAAAGTGAAGCATTCACTCCAAATACAATATACACCTCTTACTACTGAGGGAATTCTGCGCCGAAAAATTAAAAATTCTGTGGACAATATTTTAAAATTCTGCATATTTTATTTGTCAAAATAACAATATAATTATGCCAGTTTCAATTATTTTGGTAATTTATTTCAAAACGCCTGCCAGCAAGTATGTGTCTAACAATACAGACAAAAAAAGATGTAGAAAATGTTTTTTGACAAATAGATTCCTTACTAGGCATATTACTACAGACCTTTGAAAAATAATCCATTTAAGCTACAATACAGAAATGTATTTCCTGCGCCCCTCAGAAGTAGTGCAAAGGCTTGAGGGAGTCAGGGTAATGGAGGAACTGAGGGAGAGGGAAATAATTGCTGGGAACATATAAGCCAGTTGAGAAGACACAACCTTTGGCTGAGTAAAATACTGAAGTTTATATAATGTCAAAGCAAGTTTAATTAAAACCATCCCAACTGGATTTTCTTTGAATGAAATTGGAGGAAACTGAATGGTAAGATATGGACAATTGTATTTTTTCTTTTATATGTGCAGTAGAAACAAGTGCTCCCTGAAGGAACATTTACAGGATTGAATGGTTGGTTGAGAGATTGTGTCTCTTAGTGGCAACCAGGTGTACAGTGTCTTGGAAATTTCTCTGATATATAATTTCTGGTTAAAGAAGAGATCTTTTCTACATTTCCTCTGTCTAAAACACATGGGGCATTGATCTCTCACTGTACTTTTGATGCTGTTTATGGAGAATTTTTTAGAGTTTACATTTTCTTATGACAGGGAAGCTTTTCCTTCCAAATATTTATTATATTTATAATGATAAACAAAGCTGCAATAAATTGCACCATTCCTCATATTGGAAGTGACCCAGTAGGGTCACTGCTTTTATTTAAAGAGCACCAGTGATTGAATACCCTGTTAGGAAGAAAGTATATTTAATAATCCACAAATATTCTTGAAGACATGTCTTGAGGCATATAAAACAGAGATGAACCCAACCCAAAATTGAAACACCCCAACCACTACTTTCTGAAAGTTCAGAAAGTCTTCCAAATTTCATATTTTGAGAATGTCTCTAACTCCAAATGATTACCATGTGCATTAGCTACACATTAATCACAAACATCCATTTTTGTCTCCATTAGCAGTGATGATACTGATTAAACTGAGACCCGGTTATAATAACTTGTGTAGCAATCATTCTTTTCATGTCCTAGAGAGCTACACTAGATACCATTAAAACATATTGTAACTGTGAGCAAAAGCAGATTTTTTTAAAATGGCAACCACCATCTTTTTAATTAATGTGATTTAACATGATTTGTGTCTCACCACAGCCAAACAAACAAACACCCTATTTATAAAGTTAGTTTTATTTATATTTTATCCTCATTGTGATTCAGATAAATGCACTGCTGAGGTGCATAAGAAGAAAAGAAAATGTAGTCAGGATAATTGGTGGATACAGTACCTTAGATTTTGTTCTAAATGATAGCCAGACCTGAGGTAGCTGTAGTATATGAATCTATTCTCAAAACAATAAATATGCTAGGGTGGTAGTGGAGTTTTAGTGGGTGGAGCACAGAAGTTGAACTCAAGGGGGGAGGAATAGCTCAGTGGTTTGAACATTGGCCTGCTCAACCCAGGGTTGTGAGCTCAATCCTTGAGGGGACCACTTAGGGATCTGGGGCAAAAATGAGTACTTGGTCCTGCTAGTGAAGGCAGGGAGCTGGACTTGATGACCTTTCAAGGTCCCTTCCAGCTCTATCAGATAAGTATATCTCCATAATTTAAGAGCTACTAAATTCTAAGCCTGGTTCTGGAACTAGTCAAGTAAGTAAAATCTGTGTCTTTATAAAATAAAGAAAATGGTAATTGCTTAACATATATGTCACAAGGTATTGTGACAAATACAAGCACAAAACCATGTCTATGCTACAGATGCCACCATGTCAGGAAACCTAGTTCAAGACAGTTATCCCCTAATCTGATTTCATCCATGGTTCCAGTTTGTGGTGTATACTGGCCAAGGCTTTAGCCTAATTACAGAACTAAATTAAGATCCAGTCTACAGTATAAACTAGAATCATACTGGTTTAGGAAAAACTACTTTGAACCAAGTTTCCTGACATCAGGGCTGCCCAGAGGGGGGCAATTGGCCCGGGGCCCCCATGAGAGTTTTTTGGGGCCCCTGGAGCAGGGTCCTTCATTCGCTCCGGGGGCCCCGGAAAACTCGCGGGGCCCAGGCCCCCAGAGCTTCTGCGGCGGGGGAGGGGTCCTTCCGCCCCAGGGCCCACTGCTGAAGTGCCCTGAAGACCCGGAGCGGGGGGTCCTTCCACCTCGGGACCCGCCGCCGAAGTGCCAGGTCTTCGGCGGCAATTCGGCGGCGGGGGCCCCCTATCGCCGAAGACCCCAGGCCTCCTGAATCCTCTGGGTGGCCCTGTCTGACATAACTATATTTCTAGTGCAGCCAATTTCTTAGTGCTTATAAATCACACCGAAGAAGTAAAGTGCTAAATATTATCGTTGTAGGGTCAATGCAGGAGGAAGAGAAACTTGTTTTAGCAGTTGAGGGTCTCATTCTATTTTAGCTGAGTGTTACACATATTCTGTTCTTATTTTATTGTATTTTCCAGTGTTGACTTTCTCCATGTGTAGTTTAAAATTAATATTATCTAGAGCTGTCTCTGAATAACCTTCCCCTATTAGATAAAGATATCAGACACATGCATTTATTTATACAATTGCGTCTTGAAAGTATCATAACCTCCAATTCCCCTTCCCCTCTTTCAAAATCTGGAAATGAAAGACGTTTTTCATAAGGATCAAATGACAATAACTGCAAACCCTAGAGGGTAAAAGACATTTTCAACACTGCATTTTCTTAGGGCAAAGACATAAATAGTCCTTTGTAGACTGATTTGTAAGGTTTCTAAATCTTGTCCATATTTAATATGGCGATATTGCTCAAAATCAACTTCCAAAGAGACATAAAGATGACTCTTGTTTTGTCCCTCAGCCCTTAGAGTCTGAACAAGGAAACAGTTTTCTCTGGCTAGCAGTAGGAATACTGCTTTGTAATCTGACATAGATGTCACTGCAAGCTCCACGTTTCAATGGAGAGGTAAAACAAAAGATTGAAGGCAGTGCAGAATTTTTATATGCTGTAGCAATTGGAAATATTGTTGCAATTAGGTCCTTTTTATGTTCTACTGTAATACAATACAGAGGGGTGAAAACTGAAAAGCCACTTGTGTCTTGGGCCAGATTCTGCATCCTGCACAACATAGCCTATGTCCATCTCTCTCAGTACACAGAGCTGCTCTGTAGCTGCTGAGCTCTCACTGTTTTGAGTGGAGGCACAGGATTTGAGTCCTAAAAACGGCCTTACAATATTGTTCCAAGCTTTTAGCAATGCTTCAGAGTCACAGAATGGGCCAGTTGGTGTGAACTAGTGTAGTTCCACTGGAGCGATGCTTATTTACACCAGCTGAGGATCTGGCCCTGTGTGTTCAGGAGAGATGTAACGGTCACTTTTCTCTAGCTCTGGTCTAGCAAATAATCATTGACATCACGATTCTCCTGTATACCTCAAAATAATATCTGCTCTCATGATGACTCATGTAGGGAGCAAGATCTGCTCCATCAGTAAATGGGGAGGACACAATATAGGAGAAAACTCCACAATCCTTCAAGGACCTTCTGTGATTTCTTGCTGTGAGAGGTGCATTATTTCCTCAGCTTTCACGATGGACTCCACTAAACCAGATGTGCAGAGTGAGATAAATAGAAAGTCTCCTTGTATTTTATCTGTATTTTTAGTGTCATTGTGCACTTTGAGTTCTTCATCATTTCTGATGCCCATGTCCAGAGTTTACAGGCATGAAAGGGAAAGCAAGAAATTGCAGCCATTTCCTGCTCAGTCCAGAAATGGCCTTGGAGAAGAGCGAAGAAGGAAAGGGAGAGTAACTGCAGACTAACTTGTGAGACAGAGAGAGATGATGGAAGAAATCACTGGATTTCTGGGAAACTTGCAGGAGCTCCAGTGAGGTAAAGTATAATTTCTGGGCACAATTTTTAGAAATTTGAGTTCCATTTTAGAAATGGAAAGATACAACTGCACCCCCCCCAGCCCACTAAAAAAAAAAAAAAAACTAGTGTGACAAAGATCCTCCTCTATCTTGTTGGGTCCTGCGCTTATTGGCAGATTTTCTTGCCTCAGAGATTCACCATGTGTGTTGGGGAACAGCCCAGAGACCTTCCCCTCTGGAAGAACCCACAGTCCAGGTCAGTTGGGAGGTTTGGGGGGAACCCAGGCCTGCCCTCTACTCCGGGTTCCAGCCCAGGGCCCTGAGGACTGCAGCTGTCTATAGTGTCTCCTGTAACAGCTGCATGACAGCTACAACTCCCTGGGCTACTTCCCCATGGCCTCCTCCAGACACCTTCCTTATTCTCACGACAGGACCTTCCGCCTGGTGTCTGATAACACTTGTGCACCTCAGTCCTCTAGCTGCTCAGCTCCCTGCACCTCTTGCTCCTAGCTCCTCACACTCCCACCACAAACTGGGGTGAGCTCCTTTTTAAAACCCAGGTGCCCTGATTAGCCTGCCTTAATTGATTCTAGAAGCTTCTTAATTGGCTCCAGGTGTCCTAATTAGCCTGCCTGCCTTAACTGGTTCTAGCAGGTTCCTGATTACTTTAGTACAGCCCCTGCCCAGGTCACTCAGGGAACAGAAAACTACTCATCCAGTGACCAGTATATTTGCCCTCTACCAGACTCCTGTACCCTGCTGGTTTGGGTCTGTCACACTAGCTATTGGGGATGAAGTGGACTTCTACATCCCACATAAGACTGTAAATCTGCTGCACCTTGAATTTAATCTCTAGATATTTATTTTATATTCTGATGCCTGACATTGAGTTTGGGATATGGGAGTATTTATTTAAGATTAAAAAAACCAAAGAAACTAAATTCTGAGTCAAGACTTTATTTTATTCACAGCTGTGCCGTTGATTCACTGAGTGATGTTGGGTAAGTAATTCAGCCTCTCTAGAGCTCACTTTGCCTAACATAAAATGGTGATAATGACACTTATCCTTTGGGGTTTTTTTTAAGTATATTGGCCTCCTTGGATGTATATATTCTATGTAATTGTAGTGTAATTCATTGGATTGAGATTCAGTGAATCCTAATACTTTCAGCATGGGTGGTCCATGAGTAAATACATGTACGTAACACCTTTTGACTCGTTCAGTTCCTGTCAAAAATAGGTGGAGAATGGACAAAACTATACATCTCGACTAGCAAATTAAAGACTGAAATTGTTTGTCCAGGGGGTACTGCAGCACCGGTATGGAACCCTGTTGACTTCAATGGGGCTGGCATAGCAAACTGTAGTATTGGAGCCTTCATGTTCACAGGAAATATATGTGGGTATCATGCTGACCAGGGAGTGCTTTATGACAGAAATTCACAATTAAGAAAACTTGGACTGCTTACCAACAAAGCAGTTGCTATAGTGTGGAGTGAGGCAGGGAGGGAAAGGTGTTGGAGAGTACTGCACACCCATTCATAATAGCAGCCAGACACCTTAATCTTTTTCTGCAACTCCTGACACCAGGGAACACTAACGGTAGCATAAAGCCTGGTGGCCTGGGGAGAAAAGTCAGCACTATTTTCCATCCCCTCCCCACCCAGGCTCCAAACTGCTGTCAATGTCCCAGCTGGTGTCAGGGTCAGGTGAAAGATGATTTTGATTTTTTGTGTTTTGATTAGTTTCCTGCTAGTGCACAAAAATTCAGGTAAAACTGAAATACTTTGAAATAATCATCAATATTGTTTTTTGAAATTTTTTTTAAAAGCCTTTCCAAGCCTACTTGTTATGACTAATCATTTGTGAGAATAAAACACAAGTCATCAAACTGTGCATCACCAAACAAGCATTACTGCACTTAAATTAATAACTGTAATCACTACTTTTTTCCCACACTGTCTCTTAAAAAAAAAACACTTCAAAGCCTCAAATTCCTCTTGATTGATGCACTGATATTTTAACAGTGTCTTTGGTGTGTGTTGCAATCAGACAAGTGCTAATCCCCTGGAGGAATCTGGCAGGGCTGTGGGAATCCTCCCCCTGTAATTGCATGGCTCAAAAGATCAGATGTGATGATATCGTCAACTTCAGCTGAGTTGACATAATGTATTATTTGTGTTCGGAGGGTGTTATGGTAACTTTCATTGCTGACCTTTATGCCTAAAGATCATTCATGTATATGTTATTCAAAATCTCTGGGGTCTTGATTGCTTTAGTGTTTTTTAGGATGCCCTTAACATAAAGCAAGTTATGTGTAAGTTTAGAAAAATCATAATCAGAAAAACTAAAAGGAAAAGACAAGAGGAAGTCCTGAATTATTTGTTTAAGGTAAAACTAAATACTTGAGAGAAAGAGAGTCATAAGTCTAACAATAAGTTAGAATCTGAAATACAGCTGTGAATAATTGAGGCAACCTATATTTGATCAATACAAACATTCTGAGAGCAAAGTTAAGTAATACAAAGAAATTGGATCAAATTCTTCCCTCAGTTACAGCCATGTGACCTCACATTCCATTTCTTTATTGTTATCCAGGTTGTCTTAACTGAACTCTTTAATGTGGATTGTTATACATTAGAGCTTCGAAGTACTGTGCAATTTTATTGTAAAAGCATTTTTGTGTAAACGAGATCACAGCTGATTTATAAACTTTACCCGTGTGTGCAACCATTCACATCTGTCATGTTTTTGAATCTCCGTCTCCCTTGACTACTTGTATCTGTCCAAAATCAGGACCCAGCATCCAACGTATCTGCTGTTTTCTTTCTGAGACAAGGTGAGTGAGTAAACAGAAGGAGGAAAAAAAAAAAAAAAACTTTAACAGGGCCCAGCCTCCTCTGTGTGTAAAGGGACAAACCTGTCATAATATTATTTAGATGTTATATTTTTATACTAAGGGGCCACAACAGATGTCCCAACAGGGTCCTAGTGCCCATACTTCTTAGTTTTCTGTTCAGCATACTACTTGAACTTTTGCGCACAGAAAACTAACCTATAATATGTTTTTTTTAAATCAAAGCCCTCAATGAAGAGTTCAGGTTAATAATAGCTTGTATTTATATTAAGCTACATCCTCAGAAGTTCAGTAATATATCAGACAATTTTTTCTTTTCTATTTAATGTACAGTATTATCAAGCAAGCACCTTGGAATATCACTTACTAAGCTGTACCTAAAGATCAAATAAATACAATTACAAATTAAATTTAAAAATCACAAATTAAAAAATGTGAAATGAAAATATAGTTACACTATGTCTCTTTGGCTTTAGCAGTATTATCCAAACATAATTCAAATAATTTTCTGTGATAGTTTCCAAGTCCTACAACAACATAGGTGCTCTAACACAAGTTCTTGGGTGGGGGAGGCGGGGGGAAAGATCTCCTGTGTAAGCTCTCAAAACAACTTCTGAAGTTTTTTGTTTTTCCTTAAGCTAATGTAAAACTGACAAGTCTGTAATTTTCCTAATCTTCCAAATTTCTTCACTTTATGCTTCTTGCAAACATGTTTCTAATGTCTAGTCCTACTGCCTTCAGTATGGGATGATACACTATGCAATGAACCTTTGCAATTTAAAAAGCTTTTGGCACATTTATATACCCTACATACGCTATCTCCTATTTCTCATTTGATTTTTTTTTTTCTTCTTCAAGTCCAGAACTCATTCCTCAGAGTTCTAGAGCATTTTAATGTTCTCCATTCTGCCCACTTGCAAGGACAACAGCACATCCTGGTAACTCTTAATGATTGTTTGTGATTAGAGATTGACAGAAGCTCAGCCTTCTGGGATGAATTAGAACTGCTGTCAGTGACTAAACAGCAAATGGAAAATACAGTATGTAATTTTAAGGACATTATTTTTGCTTACTTTATAAATAATTTCCGTTTTAAGAGTCTTTTTCTTCCTACTCATGAGACATTTATCTGATTCTCCACATTGAAAGATAATCCCCAGCTAATAGCAATGTGTGCTGTGAATATCTTGCATTCCTTGGAAGAGACATGTTGTAATGTACCACCAGACTCATCTAGGATACCTGAATCTCATGTTAATATGACATGTTCCATTATTACTCTAGAGAGTCTATAAACATAGTAAAATTAGTCGTACAGAACATGAGGATTAGCCACGTCATATGCTACTTCAAGAAAGTCACTGATTTAAGAGAATATTTCATCTAAATAAATCATGACTTCTTTCCAATTAATATTTGAAGAGTGGCAAGGGTACTTATTAGCTAAAACAAATGGAGACACAATTTTTTGAAATTACATCTGTAATTCTACCATACAGAGTATTGCATACATGATGGTTCTACAGGTTTAATTTATGTGGTTTATAGAGCATGTCCCCAAAAGGATAATTTCTTGATGAGTCTTGATTATATTGAACTAGCTTTTGTGGCAGCGCTTGAATCTGTGCAGCTGGAGAAAGAGTTATTTCTCAGGAGGCTCAGATTTAATCATGGAGTAACACTCTCTGTTTTGGGTTTATTTCAAGAGGTCTGATTTAACCAAAATATACAAACTTGGCAAAAGTTTGAGCTGCATTTCTTCCATACAGTTTTATAATATGTAAACTACAAAACATAGAACAGGTATCCCCATGCAAAAAAACAAAGTTAAATGGGAAGAGTGACTCAATGGAGTCCATCTAGCATCTAAAAACAATATTACACTTTTTGAAATTTTTACACTTTTAAAAAGGAAATGTTACACTGTCTGGAAATGAACAGTTCTGAGACCCAACTAGTGCCCCACTGCCAAATAATCCTTCATCACTTGCTATCAAAAACATGGTAAAAAGAAACAAAACATTTAATCCTGCCACTGTTGGGCAGGGCTTTGGAGCGGAGCCCGGAGCTGAAGCGCGTAGCAGCTCCAGAGCAGTGGAGCTGCAAGTTTTTGCCTGGAGCTGGAGCGGAGCCGGAGCACAGCTCCAAAGCCCTGCTTTTGGGAACACACATCACTGCACACAGCATTTCTCCAACAACACAGATTAGATCTTACAAGAAACACATGTGACAGATGTCCAGTATCAGAGGGGTAGCCGTGTTAGTCTGAATCTGTAAAACGCAACAGAGGGTCCTGTGGCACCTCTTACCCACGAAAGCTTATGCTCCCAATATTTCTGTTAGTCTTAAAGGTGCCACAGGACCCTCTGTTGCTTTTTACATGAGACAGATGAAAATGTAAAAAGGCTTTTTTAAGGCTGCTAAGATTGAGGCACAAATATGAAGCATATTGAGAAATCCACTGTGAATAAAATAATTAAAAAGCTTAAATTTGAAATCTGACAGAGAATTACTGAAATTCCCACATACATATTCAGCTAAGTAGTTCCATATTTCTCTTCTAATGTTTTGAAATATTTATGCATATCTATAAGAATAGCTCAGAAAACACATACATCCAAATGATTTCATGATCTATTTGTGCAAGATAATTTGCACATAATACTAGAAATTCTGCCATCATTTCATATGCACAGTTATAAAAATCAAACCCAGTATGTTTTCCAGCTACTATCTTATTTTATCATGAAGGAGTAATTTTCTAGGACTATGTCCAAAATAATCTTCAGACCTATTGGCTGTGTTACAAATTGTAAAAGGAATAGTCCAGTACTGTTTCTAGGAATTGTATATCTCAATATTTAACATTTATTCACTGATCAGTGTTAACATCATTAGGGGTGTGAAAAACTCAAGGTTTAAAGTTCTAATGCACTGCAGAGTTTTTCAAAATAGCTTAAAACTGCAGAACACTGACAATTTTATATAAAAATTGAGTGTGTGGTGAGGAGAATTGAGTAGAGTGATTTATAGAAAACTGAGAATTCAATAAAGTGGTTTTTTTCCTAATTACCTTGATAAGGTCCCCTGATTATTTCTAACTAAAATAATCACTTCTGATGGGAAAAGAGAGACTCTGACACCATTGGCTTGCTGTCCTCTCCTCTAATTCCACCCTAGAGCTTCTCCAGTCAGGCTTCTGCTCCTTGCACTCTACTGATTCTGCTCTTGCCAAAGTCCCTAATGACCTCTTCCAAGACAAAGCTCAGAACCAGTATTCCATCCTCATCTTTCTTGACATGATTGGAAAACATGCCTATAGTGAAAGATGTAAGAAGCTCAATGTATGTAACTTATCAAAGAGAAGGTTAAGAAGTGAATTGATCAGTCTGTAAATATGTAAATAAGAAACAGAAATTTTATAATCTAGCAGATACAGGTTTAACAAGAGCCAATGACTGGAAGTTGAAGCTGACAAATTCAGACTAGAAATAAGGTGCAAATTTTTAACTGGGAGTAATTAGTAATTGGGCAATTTTCCAAGGGTTGTGGTAGAGTCTCCATCACTGAAAAATGTAAAATCAAGATTGGATATTTTTCTAAAAGACATGCTATAATTCAACCGCAGCTACTGGACTTGAAGCATGAATTAATACAAGGAAGTCATATGGGCCTCTGTTGTACAGGAGTTCAGGCCATATGATCACAGTGATCCTTTCTGACCTGCAAATCTATTAATCTATGTGAGCTGCCTTCAACACACTGGACTATGTATTTTATTTTTTTTCTTGAAATCTTGTCCTTGCTTGGCTTCCATGATTCTGTCTCTCCTACCTCTGTAATCGCTCCTTCCGTGTGTCCTTCAGAGGATCCTCCTCATCCCCCCCCCCTCCACCTTTCTAAGGGGGGTCCACGGGGCTCAGTTCTGAGTCCCCTTCTCTTCTCCCTCTAGACCTTATCTCTGGGTAATCTCACCTGCAACAAATTCAACTACTGTCTCAATGCTGATGACTTACAGATCCACCTCTGTGCTCCAGACAGGTCTCCTTCTCTCCAAATTAAAATCTTGGCCTGTCTCTCTGACATCTCCTTATGGATGTCCATCCACCAGCTCAAGTTCAACATGATGAAAAGAGAGCTCTTATTCAACCCGCCCCCATGTCTTTTTTTTTATCACAGTGGGCAGCTCCACCATCCTGCCTGCCACTCGGGCTCATAACCTGACCATCATCTTCAAATTGGAGGTCTTGTTAAGTCCTCACATCTAGGCTATATCTAAATCTTGCAGATTCCTTCTGCATCACATCTCTATGTCTATACTTTCAGCAGTGTGCAGGGTACAGGCACTGTAGCTACATGCCACAGTGAAAGGCTTTGGCAGTGGGTTCTGGCAGCAGGACACTGAACTGCTAAAAATAGCAGTGCAGACAAGGGAGGCGATGCTTGGGTATATAGAGAACCCATGTAGGATATATACCCTGTGGGTTCTGGCATATAGGGCACTCTGCTCACCTAAGCTATGCCTCACTATCTACACTGCTGCTATTTATACCCAGGCTAGGTGGGTGTGCAGTGTGTGTACTCTACATGCCACCGTAAATGTAAATGTATCCTCAGTTAAAGCCTTTCTTAGCCAGCCACACGCTAAAACTCTTATCCAGTCTCTCATCCTCATGTATCTTGATTACTGCAATGTTTTCTCTGGTCTTGACAATGCACTCTTGCCCCATTCATATCCATTCACATTACTACTGTAGAGATCATTTTCCTAGACTGTCACTTTGACCATCTCAGCCCTCTGCTAGCATCCCTCTACTGGTCCCTGTTCTATCGTATCAAAATGTAAGCAACTTGTCCTTTCACAGCTCTTTGCCACCCTACCTATCATGTCTCATTTGCTATTGAAATGTCATTTTCTACCTCCAGTCAGTCCATCATGCTGGCCTCCATTGCCACTTGTTAAATTTTCAAACATTTCTGCCCCTCAAGCCTGGGAGAATCTCGCTGTAAACATCCACAAAGCTACCTCATTATCCTCCTTCAAATGCCTTATCAAAACTGTCCTTTGCTGTCAGGGCCGGCTCCAGGCACCAGCCTGGCAAGCAGGTGCTTGGGTCAGCTGCTCCGGAGTGGGGCGGCACGTCCAGCTATTCGGCGGCAATTCGGCAGACGGTCCCTCACTCCCACTTGGAGCGAAGGCCCTCCCGCCGAATTGCTGCCACAGATCACGATCGCGGCTTTTTTTTTTTTTTTTTTGGCTGCTTGGGGCGGCCAAAACCCCGGAGCAGGCCCTGCTTGCTGTGATGCCTACAAAAAAATTGTCAGTGGTTGGGTCGTTGGTGTGATTTTACAACTGCCTGTCATGCTGTCCAATATTGTCTTGTCGTAATCCCTGTCTGTCTCCACCTGTTGTCTCTTGTGTTAGACTTAGATTGTAAACTCTTTGGGACAGGAATTGTCCTTTTGGTCTGTGTTTGTCCAGCACCTAGCACTATGGGGTCCTGGTCATGACTATGGCTCCTAGGTGCTACGATGATGATAATTGGGGGGAGGGATAGCTCAGTGGTTTGAGCATTGGCCTGCTAAACCCAGGGTTGTGAGTTCAATCCTTGAGGGGACCACTTAGGAATCTGGGGCAAAAATCAGTACTTGGTCCTGCTAGTGAAGGCAGGGGGCTGGACACAATGAACTTTCAAGGTCCCTTCCAGTTCTAGGAGATAGGATATCTCCATTAATTAAAAAATTAATAATAGATGGAGCTCCCAGAGTCAGATTCTTCAACAATCTCTCTTCCCTCCCCCCCCCCACACTTTTCTAACTTCCCTGCTCTCAGGGTTGGACACAGAGTAGATGGGATAGCTTCACAGTTTCTTTTTTCTGTAACACCACGTACTGGTTGACATTAGGCGAGTGAACTGTTACAAGAGTAAACATCAGAGATAAGTGGTTATAGGAATCAGACATTCTAAGGCTGTAAACGGAAATAAACACTATTTTAGAAGGAGTAATCTTCTCTAAGGGCTCTTTTCACTGTATGCTACAGGGCTTGGTCATTCTGTAAAAAAGAACCTCTCCTCTCTCAGCTTCCATATCTCCATCCTTTTGTTTTCTGTATTCCCAGAGGAGTTTAGTCCTCCTGTCTCTTTGTCCTCCTATATCTCACCTCCATCCTTCTCACTTTGTGTTTCCTCTTCCTCGCTTTCCTCTGCGTTCTCAGGATCAGTTCTGATTTTAGTATTGTTCTTCCCAATACTGTTCATCATGGTTTGTTGACAGAATGCTTTTCTCTGATATGATCCCATATTAATGCTCTTCTGTCCAACAGAGATACTTTCTCCCACAGAGTGATAAGTTTTGGGGTACTTCCACATCACTGTGGAAAACCAGCAATGAAAAAAAATGTAATCAAAAGACTTTTATAAATAGACAATAGTGTGAATATATC
Source organism: Trachemys scripta elegans (assembly GCF_013100865.1). NCBI lineage: Eukaryota > Metazoa > Chordata > Testudines > Emydidae > Trachemys > Trachemys scripta. The sequence goes on from NC_048303.1 coordinate 41,594,532, forward strand.
TGAAACGTACAAAGTTTGGATGGGTTTGCTGCTTAGTCTAATTCACTCTACAAATGATACTCCCCTTGACCATTCTTAGGCTTTTGCATCTTCTCCAAAATGTCTCTAATAGTTTCCAATGACTCTTCACATACTAAATCAGTCCTTCATTTTGAGCCAAATAATTTCTCCTCTGCTTGCCAAACTATACGTTGTTTGATAATTATTTGGATACAACAGCCTCTTTGGTTACACTTTCCGCTGTCCTGTTTTGTCTGCCCAGTCTACATTCTATTCTTGTAACCTTTTGTATTATGTTCATGGGACACATCCAAGATTTTATTTGTTGAGATGAGCCTCAGGGAATTTTTCAGGAGGAAAAAATCCGTTAATTCTAACAACCAGTAGCAGATTCAAATATATGAATCATAAAAATAATTTTATGTTACTATTTAGGATTATAGTACCCCTAAGTTAAGGAACTAGTAGTGGAAACTGCTAACACAAGTGAATACAGACAAAATTAATAATGAAGAGAATTCAGAGCCTCTGTATGTTTTTAAAAAAAAGCATTGTGTAAGCCTTTCTCTTCAATATACCACTCTTATCCAAAGTATACTTCTTTATTTGATCATTGAGCTTCCTGTTTGTATTGTGCACTGCAAAGGATTAGCTTGTGAGAGTAATATTAATGAACTGTTTGTGATATCATAATTTCAAACTGAGAAAACAAGACCCTGTAATTGGATCCATGTGGAGCCCACAGAAGTCAAAAGGACTGTGTGGGTGCAAGAGTCTACTAGCCCAGATCCAACTGTAGGATCAGGGACTAATTTACCAGTTCATGCATGGAGTCTTGTGTACAGAGGAACCAATGCCCTTCTTGCATAATAGCTACATCAATAAACACTTATGATTATAAATAATATCCTCTGAACCATTAATGTTGATTTTCATTAATTGGTGCACTGGGGAAATTCCAGAAGACTGGAAGAAAGTTAATGTTGTGCTGATTTTTTTTAAAAGGGTAAATGTGATGAACTGGGTAATTATACTCCTGTGAGACTTACGCGGAACCTTGGCAAGATAATGGAGCAGCTGATATGGCACTTGATTAATACAGAATTAAAGGAGGGTAATGTAACTAATTCAAATCAACCTGGGTTTATGGAAGACAGATCTTGTCAGACTAACTTGTAATCTCATTTGAAAAAAAGATATCAAGTTTGGTTGTTAAAGGTAACTTTGTGATGTATTAAGACGTTTATAAGATGTTTGATTTGGTACTGCATGACATTTTGATTAAAAAACTAGAATGATATAACATTAACATGCCACATGTGAACTGGATTAAAAACTGGCTAACTCCATCATTCTCCATCATTGACAATTTTTAAATCAAGACTGGATTTTTTTTTTCTGTAAACATCCAATTAAGAATTATTTTTGGGGCAGTTCTATGGTCCATTATATAGGATGTCAGACTAGATGATCACAATGGTCCCTTCTGGTCTTGAAATCTATGAATTCTCTCTAAAATATAACACCAGAAAAGGCACTAAGCAATTTTTTATTTTACTTTTGAACAGTTCATGGTATTTGAATTTTATTATTTCTTTGTCTCTGAGTAAGTTTGAAATTTTGTTATAGTTTAAGTGCACTGCTCCAAAAAAGTATAACAAAACAAAACTTTCCATGCAAGTACTGAGTATGGACTCTTGAAGTTCCCTACAGTCATTTTACATACTGTTCTTCCAAGCCCAAGAACTACTATTTTAGCTCAACATAGTCAAAAAATTAAAGACCATTAATCCTGACATTGCTGCAGTCTGTGGGAATTACCATTTCTGAGACTGGATATAATTCTCTCACAAGTGTTGCAGTAAACCAAGTCCTATTCAAGGAGCTCAGATGTCCATTCTTGTATTTTCCTCCTAAAATATGTTTGACCTTTAGCACTATCCAGCTTTCTGTTGGCTCAGTTGATAAGTTTATTTTTCCAAAGGCAATCATGACCCCAAACAAAAGCTGTTCCAGTGCATCAAAAAGACACATTTAACCATGTAATTTAAATATGATTAATATTTGCATTCCGTTTTGAAAATATCGAGCACTGTATGAATGCTGAATGTTGTTATATATATTATACTAACCTTGGGCCCAATCCTGCAGCCTTTGCTTACATGAGTAGCTTTTCTATTCACAGATAGCTCCATTTAAATCAATGAACCTGTCAACAAACCTAATCAAAGAGATGTTATTTACAGCTCGCTCTTTCAGCTGACTTTTCTGTGCTACTACATAGAGACTTCATCTGAATCCAGCCCAGTGAGACTATTCATATGAATAGGGATGAGTGCCTCATTAGAGGATTTGGCTCCTTATTTGTACAATATTAGGGCGCATTTAACTGACTGGAATGACTCCCATTGTCTGAAATTGGCTTTGGATCAGGCTCCTAATGGGGATGTTTTCCCCTTAATAAATCCTGATATTCTAGCAATGAAATAGAAAAGCCAGGGGAGTAGAGAGCGACATGTAAGTAAAGTAGAAAATGTTAAAATAATGTGTTATTCTAACATAAATCTGTTATTTCTAAACTTTCTAAGTCACCAGCTTGCCTTACGTTGCATATTCCTACAATAACATTTTTAATTTCGGAATTAGCTCTTTCCCTGTTGATCCTTTTACTAGAAATATCCTGGTAGTGTGTTCTACTTCATCTGGTGGGATTCGTTTGAAATGATATTTTAGGAAAATAACACAATCTTGAGACGTGCGGAGTGCCCTCAACTTCCATTGAAGTCAATGGGAATGGAAAGTGCTGAGCGCCTTGTAGAAGGCATTCAGCACCTCATAGGATCAGTCTTTGAGGGAGCTAATTTTAATTATATAAATAATTGCACTTTATATCAAATATCTAAGCATGGGAATCCAGAGAGGATTCCAAGATCCTCTGGAGGAGACGGTTGAGAATGTTAACTTCCATCAGAACAGCATCCTACCCTTGATGGATAAATACTAACTGTCCCATCCTGCAGGCCTACCATAAACAAAACTGCCAGAGCTAGATTTTGGTCTCTAAAATAAAAAAGACTTAATTATTTTTTTGAAAATCTCATTGTTCTATTCTCAGTTCCATTTACTGTGAACCACTGTTCATACAATTAACATATTCTTGATACATTGTCATTTATTTACGCTCATTATTGCTTACCTTTATTAAATCAATAGTGTCACTTAATATTATTTGGGAGTTTTTAGATCATCGATAACAAGTGGGGGAAAATATATCTCCTAGAAAATCCCATATAAAAATTTTTGTAATGCTATCCTGTTATCTTCCAGCTTTATGTTAACTGTATTACTTGCCTTTGGGGATATTACACCAAGGCTCTGACACATTCTTATTCTCTAGAAATGGCATAATCTGTCAAGATGCCTCGTGAAAAATTGTTACCAAAATCAGTAATATCCTATACTTACAGAGACTGGCTCACTGCAAATATAGAGTCTGGAATGCAAGAGAATTTAAAGCCTTTCAAGGTTAGCAATTTTTCAGTTATATTATTTTTGTATTATCAATAAATAATATTGTGGTGCTCCTTCCATTTATCTGAAGTCTCCAGGGTTAAAATGCACTTTACACAAATGTTTATTTTTGGACAGGCCTGCTGAATTGTCTTCCATTGTATGCTAAAGTAGTTACTTTCTGTGAGGTCAAAGAGAGTTCAGCTTTAGAAATAAACTTATTTTGCAGTAATAGAATGATCTGTTTGTCCTTAATGGGAACAAGCAAAATCTCTTCAGTAGAAAAAATGTTTTTAGAATATTTTTATTATAACTTTTTCAGGATGAAAGAAAAACTTAAATAATGCATAGATAAAAGTCTGGGTAATAAATACAGACATTAAACCTTATACTTGGTTTTAGGAAGTGTGCACACCTGTATATATGTTTCTTGTTTCTATGTTCTGCTTCCTCCCTTTCTTCCCCTTCCCCATACACTTAAGAAAACATTGTTGGGGTTGGGGGTTTTAAGCTACTATTTACAAATAAGGCCTAGAATCTGCAATTGGATCCACACAGGGATTGCTGTATCCATGTGCCGCCCCATGGAAGTCAGTGGAGCCCTGTTGGAAGCACAAGGGTATGTTTGCACCCATTCACTTGCAAGATCAGAGAGTAAAAGTGTAATTCAGGATTTAGTTTTTGTGGGGAGGGTTTAGTGAATGTAGTGGTCATGAAAGGTGGCAGACTGATAGCTCTGAAAACAGAACCCTCCAATTATTCACAGGATCGGGTCAGATCAGGCTAAAGCAAAGCAAACTTCTCCACAAACTTAGCCCGGCACCTCAACCTTATCCTAAAAGGTATATCTCTGGGATCAGAGGGTCTATTTACTGATTTAGGTGCTGGTCTAGCTCTTGCATCTGCCAACAAGTCTGTCAACTGATGCCAGTTTTGAGGTGAGTTGTGTGATATATACACTTTTCCATGTAGAGCTGGATTGAGACCATCAATACATTTCATATACGTCCGGAACACCTATCAAGCCACTCTTAATTTGGGCTGAATTTGAACTGGTAGCCTTGTATGCAGCCTTAGGGTTATATTCCTTTACAGGTCTCCTTTTCCGAGAAGAGGAAGGTTGCACAATGAAATAAGAAGTTTTAAGGAAACATTCTTATTTGCTTTAGAAAGAGCTATTGCATGATCATAGTTGTAATATACATTCAGATATCTTCTTCACTAGTAAAACAAACAAACAATATTTTACTGTATTCCTAGAGTATCAGGAAAATAGGGCATAATGAACAAAGTGAACTGATACCTCTCAGGCCCAGATCCTTAGAGGTATTTAGGAACCTAATGCCCAGAAGTTAGGTGCCTAAACACCTTCGAAGATCTAGGACTCAAACTGTGGTGATAGGCCTGATCTAAGACCCTAGATATATACATAGATAGGACTTGATTCTTGGTTATTCTGCATCATGTGTTGTCATTTACACTAGTGCAAAGTAGGTGTAAAACACTGTCAAATCAGAATGGTATTGCACTGGTGTAAATGACTACACATGGTGCAAGACAATGAAGAATTTGGCCCCAACACTTCAATCACAGAAAAATCTAAGACTAAAATAAAAGATTAGGATACTGTAAAACTGTATTTTGTATCTAAATTACTTTACCTGGTTAGTGTAAATAAAGGACTCAACCTCTGTTTCCCAACTTCAGGAGGTTCATAAGGAAACATTACAAAAATCAGAGCATTTGAGGTATATTGCAATATGTCCCACTGCAGGAGCATATTGGTCAGTTTCCTCAATAGAAATAGGAAAACAGTTCACAAGAAAATGTTTACTATAAAATATAATCTGGTTTACATTCATTTACATTCCATATGTTGCTGCCACTTTTATGGGTGCAATAGTTAATTAATAACACAGCATATAATTATTTTAAAGTGGTATAAATGGCTAGAATATAAATTAAGGCTGTTCCAGCATGTGAGTATTAGCCTGAACTAGGGTGACTAGATAGCAAGTGCAAAAAATCAGCAGGGTATAGTTGCCTATATAAGACAAAGTCCTTAATATCAGGATGGTCCTGATAATATCAGGCCATCTGGTCATCCTAGACCGAACCCCCTCACATTTTCCTGCAAATATTTTCAAGAGTTTTAAATATTGTCATTAGTGGTCAGACAGTATGTGCTTGAGGTTGGACAAAAACAGATCTTAGAAATTACAAAAGATTTGCAAAGTTATTGAAAAAAAAGTGCTGTCAGCTTGACACAGTTTCTTTAAAATTGGGCTCCTCTCACCCTTTACAACTGGAAAATGTTCTATTAGGATTTTAAAGAGAACACGGGGGGAATTAGTGAAAGAAAAGCTCACACTGACTTTGAATGCCAGCACAAAGTGTAAGCGGTAGCCTCTCTAACAATTCAGCCATCGCATAGTAACATATCTTAGAACATACGAATGGCCATACCGGGTCAGACCAAAGGTCCATCAAGCCCGGTATCCTGTCCTCTGACAGTGGCCAATGGCAAGTGCCCCAAAGGGAATGAACAGACAGGTTATCATCGAGTGATCCATGCCCTGTCACCCAATCCCAGCTTCTGGCAAACAGAGGCTAGGGACACCATTCCTGCTCATCCTGGCTAATAACAATTGATGGACCTATCTTCTATGATTCTATCTAGCTCCCTTTTGAACCCCGTTATAGTATTGGCCTTCTGGCAAGGAGTTCCAGAGGTTGACAGTGTGTTGCATGAAAAAATACTTTCTTGTGTTTGTTTTAAACCTGCTATGTATTTCATTTGGTGGCCCCTTGTTCTTGTATTATGAGAAGGAGTAAATAACACTTCCTTATTTACTTTCTTTATACCACTCATAATTTTATAGATCTCTATCATATCCTTCCTTAGTCGCCTCTTTTCCAAGCTGAAAAGTCCCAATCTTATTAATCTCTCCTCATATGGAAGCTGTTCCATACCCCTAATCATTTTTGTTGCCCTTTTCTGAACCTTTTCCAATTCCAATATATCTTTTTTGAGATGGGATGACATCTGCATGGAGTATTCAAGGTGTGGGCGTACCTTGGATTTATATAGAGGCAATATATTTTCTGTCTTATTATCTATCCCTTTCTTGATGATTCCCAACATTCTGTTTGCTTTTTTGACTGCCGCTGCACATTGAGTGGATGATTTTAGAGAACTATCCACAATGACTCCAAGATCTTTCTTGAGTGGTAACACCTAATTTAGATCCCATCATTGTATATGTATAGGTTTCAGAGTAGCAGCCATATTAGTCTGTATCCGCAAAAGGAAGCGGAGTACTTATCGCACCTTAGAGACTAACAAATTTATTTGAGCATAAGCTTTCGTGCGCTACAACCCACTTTATCAGATGTACATGAAAGCTTATGCTCAAATAAATTTGTTAGTCTCTAAGGTGACGCAAGTACTCCTGTTCTTTTTGTATATGTATAGTTAGGTTTATGTTTTCCAATGTGTATTTTTTTTCATTTATCAACATTAAATTTTATCTGCCATTTTGTTGCCCAGTCACCCAGTTTTGTGAGATCCTTTTGTAGCTCTTCACAGTCTGCTTGGGACTTAACTATCTTGAGTAGTTTTGTATCATCTGCAAATTTTGCCACCTCGTTATTTACCCCTTCTTCCAGATCGTTTATTAATATGTTAAATAGGACTGGGCCCAGTACCGATCCCTGGGGGATACCACTATTTACTTCTCTCCATTCTGAAAACTGACCATTTATTCCTATCCTTTGTTTCCTATCTTTTAATCAGTTACCAATCCATGAGAGAACCTTCCCTCTTATCCCATCACTGCTTATTTTGCTTAAGAGGCTTTGGTGAGGGACCTTGTCAAAAGCTTTCTGAAAATCTAAATACACCTATATCCACTGGATCTCCTTGTCCACATGCTTGTTGACCCCCTGTCAAGGCTGGATCCCCACTTTGAACTTTAGGGTACAAATGTAGGGGCCTGCATGAAAACTTCTAAGCTTAACTACCAGCTTAGCTCTGGTTCCGCTGCCACCATTTCAATTTTTCCCTTCCTGGGAAGCCTTGAAAAACCTTCACCAATTCCTTGGTGAATACAGATCCAAACCCCTTGGATTTTAAAACAAGGAGAAATTAACCATTCCCCCTCCTTCCTCCCACCAACTCCTGGTGAATCAAGATCCAAACCCCTTGGATCTTAAAACAAGGAAAAATCAATCAGGTTCTAAAAAGAAAGCTTTTAATTAAAGAAAAAGGTAAAAATCATCTCTGTAAAATCAGTATGGAAATTAACCTTACAGGGTAATCAAACTTAAAGAGCTCAGAGGACTCCCCTCTAGTCTTAGGTTCAAAGTACAGCAAACAGAGATAAACACTCTAGTAAAAGGTACATTTACAAGTTGAGAAAACAAAGGAAAACTAACACGCCTTGCCATTTACTTACAAGTTTGAAATAGGAGAGACTTGTTTAGAAAGATGTGGAGAACCTGGATTGATGTCTGGTCCCTCTCAGTCCTGAGAACGAACACACTCCCAAACAAAGAACACAAACAAAAGCCTTCCCCCCCCCCCCCAAGATTTGAAAGTATCTTGTCCCCTTATTGGTCCTTTAGGTCAGATGCCAGCCAGGTTACCTGAGCTTCTTAACCCTTTACAGGGAAAAGGATTTTGGAGTCTCTGGCCAGGAGGGATTTTATAGTACTGTACACAGGACAGCTGTTACCCTTCCCTTTATAGTTATGACACCCCCTCAAAAAATTCTAGTAGATTGGTGAGGCATGATTTCCCATTACAAAAACCATGTTGCCTATTTCCCAACAAATTATGTTCATCTAGGAGTCTGACAATTTTGTTCTTTACAATAGTTTCAACCAATTTGCCTGGTACTGAAGTGAGGCTTACTGGTCTACAGTTGCCAGGGTCACCTCTGGAGTCCTTTTTAAAAATTGGTGTCACATTAGCTATCCTCCATTTATTTGATACAGAAGCTGATTTAAATGATAGGTTACAGACTACAGTTAGTAGTCCTGCAATTTCACATTTGAGTTCCTTCAGAACTCTTGGCTGAATACCATCAGGTCCTGGAGCCTGATTACTGTTTAGTTTATCAATTTGTTCCAAAACCTCCTCTAATGACACCTCAATTTGGGACAGTTCCTCAGATCTGTCACCCAAAAAGAAAGGCTCAGGTTTGGGAATCTCCCTCACATCTTCAACAGTGAAGACGGATACAAAGAATTCATTTAGTTTCTCCATAATGGCCTTATCGGCTTTGAGTGCTCCTTTAGCTACTATAACTATAGTAGCATAAGTTAACCGTGTATTCTCTGTATGGTGGGTGTAAAATTTCGTTACAAAAAAGGTTAAGAAATAATTAGTTTTGTGCCAACCTGATCAGCAGTGAAATGGCTAATATTAGACCTGATCTTGCTACCATTGAAGCCAATGGCAAAACTCTCAACAATGCCAACTGGAGGAGGAATGAATCTAATGTTGGTATTTAAATGATCATCACTGTGTGTCAGGGTTAACACTATATTGAGATACATAAGGCAGCTCATAGCTCTCTTCTTCTCTCAGCACTCATTGGGGATATATTTATAAAAGTCTCTTGTGTGCATGAATAATCATAGGCAGAGGCTAGAATATATATATATTTGCACAAGTAGAACACAAATCAAGAACAGCTGGGTTTTGCAGAGGTCTGTTCTGTCATTTGTGCAGCAAGTCATCATTGCACACATGGAGGTCAGCTTGAGGATCCTTTGAAAATATCATAGCCCTGCACGGGTACTGTTGTTTACACCCAGAAGGGCTTAGCATGTTGCTATGTGCACACTTAAGGAGCAATCCTGCAAACAGTCACTATTGCATATCTTTATTCTTGTACACAGTCTCATAGATATCAGTGGGATTCTGCAGCGTAGTAAAGGTAATCAAGATCGCATTGTCCATTTGGACAGGGACTGAGTCTTCTGTATCCTTTCTAATACAGAGCCCAGAACCAACGCTTAATAATAGTAGCCAAAATGCTTTGCAACATTTAATTATAAGTTACTTAAAAAAAAAAAAAACTGACCAAGGAGTAGCAGGCTCCGCGTACAGCTCTACAGACTCTTCTGGTGTTGCTGCCTGAGGGTGCTCTGTAGCCCGAGCGTCGGACACTAATGCCTTCAGTGTTATTTCAAGGTAAGCATCCAGGTCTGGGCCCCTAGGATTTGTCACCCTTCTCTGAGCAGCATTTGGCAGGGAGGCAACCCCTCCCATTGCATTAGGAGGGGTGGGAGAGAACTCTCCGGAAAGTCCCGTCTCTGGGAGGAAGGTTTCCTCCCTCCAGGCAGCTCTCTCATGACTGATTCTCTTCAGCTGTAGCGCTTCGCCAGCACGTTGCTAGTGAGTGAGTGGGCGAGGCCGAGCCTGGGAGTCCCGAAACCCCGCGGCGCGCAGCCTTTTTCTCGGCTCCATCTGTGAACCCTTATTGTGTCTGTCTGCCAGGCTCGCTCCTCCCCGTGCGCCGCCGTCCCGCCGCGACCCCAGGGACTCCTGGTAGCGCTACACTTAAGCTCCTCTTGGGGCATCCCACGCCGTTCTCTCCCCTGACCACCGTACTGAGCCTCCCAATGAACCTGCATTTCCTCTGCGGGACACCCCATCCTCCTCCCACCCCCACTACGCCCCCTTTGCCCTGGGACACCCCCATCTCCTTCCTACCCCTACTATGCCCCCTTTGCCCTGGGACACCCCACCCCGTCTACCCCCACTAGCCCCCCCCTTTGCCCTGGGACACCCCCATCCCCCTTATACTCCCACTACACCCCCTTTACCTCTGGACAGGCTCCCTTTACCCTGGGACACCCCCTGACCCTTTCAGCGCCCCCCACTACACCCCCTTTACCCTAGGGTATCCCATCTCCCCTTCACCCCCTATTGTACACACTACCTCAGGACACCCCCATCCCCTCACTACTCCCCCTCTGCCGCTTTAGGACACCCCCTCTCTACCCCCACTTCACCCTACACCCTCTCTCCCCCAGTGCACCCCCTTTACCCTAGGGCACCCTCACTGCACCCTTCCCCCTCTACCTCAGGCCACTCCCGTCCCCTCTCTAGCCCCCCGTGCCACACTAGGACACCCCCGTCATTACACCTTCTCTAACCAAGGTCACCGCACACCCCATTTCAGCCCTTTTAGCTCAGGACACCCCCATCCCGCCTATGCCCCCAGACGCCCCCTACCCCGTGATACGCCCCATCGCTTCCTCTACCCCTAGGAAACCCTTGCCCCTTACACCTCCCTGATCCTGTCTGCGCCCCCCGCCCCTTCCCCAGCCCGGCAGGCGCGCCTGTGTCTGGCCCTGGCTGGGGGAGGCGATGGCGGAGCGGGGGACGTCAGTGTAAGTGGGCCGGTCCTGGGCAGGGCAGAGCCTCTTCCCTCCCTCCCGCTGCAGGGAAGCAGCAGGGTCCGCGCTAAGCTCCCAGCCCTGTGCCTCAGTGAATGGTCCGGGTGCGACTGGGGGGCGGGGGAGCCCGGCCGCCGGGGGGGGGAAAGGCAGCGCCTGGGGAGCCGGTGTGAGAGGAGTCCCAGCCCTCCGTGCCGCCTGGCACCGGGGATTACCAGCCTGGGGAGCCTGCAGAGCTGCAGCACTGAAGTTGCAAGGGGCAGGCGGGTAAGTTGGGAAACAATTGGGATCGTTTCCATTCATTGCATGTGTCTGCAGTCCTGGCAGAGGGCCGCCTAGCTGCACCACTAGCAAACCAGGGAAGAACGGGGGGTGGGGGGCGACTTACGCGGCAAGCTTCCCTGCATGTGGTTTACTCTAGCCACAAAATAGACATAGTTGGTGGTTGGAGACGGGAGTTTGGGGGCTCACGAGTTCCTGTGTGTGTAGAAACTGGAATGTTGAAAGAGACCTTGAGTGCTTGGTATTGTTGTGCGTGGGTGAGAAAGAGACAGAAAAATACAGCGATCCTGCTAGTTTATAGGCTTTGGTGTATTGGAAACAGCTGTAGCACAAAGAAGTGGGGATCCCACAAACAGGTTTGGGTAGGGGCGATGGAACGAGTTAAAGCTTCTTATAACCCGTGAAACTCCTTAAAACAACAACAACAGGCAAAAAGGTGTAACTTCTCAACACATTTCCCTCGAACTTCAGATTACGGCTTGGGCGGAGGACCCCTTGGCATAAAACTTTACAGCTGCATACTGTTTTGTTGTAAAGCTGTGTGTGAGGCTAATGCAGTGTTGCATAGGTGCTTCTGCTCTGCTCGCTGGCTGGCTATAACGACTCTAGCCTCGTTGCTAGACCAGTTCCCCTTCCCTGTGTGATACATAAAGCAAGCAGATAAATCTGCCACTCGCTTTATTGCTCTGCTGCCTGCTGTGTCTCTCCAGTGTGGAAAATGACTCTGAGTACATAGTTTTCCCCTGTGATCCTTTTGGCTGTGTCAGTGGGAAGGAGCCCTTAATGTGGCACATACACTTTTGGTTGGGAATGAAAGGGCTTTCGGCAATAATAACCCAGTATGAAGTGTTGAGTGTTTTTAAGTGTATGAATGCATAAGTAACAATATGTAAGAAATTATATGTATAGCTGGGGTTAGTGGGTGAGTGACCAAAACAAAACATCTTCAAGATGCTTTTCTTTATCCTGCTATGTTTTTGTGGGTAATACTATGATTAAAGAAAAATCAAAGTTCAGATGGTTGTTTGTGTGAAGTGTTGAATCATGTGCATTGCTATACTTTAAATAACTGAATTTACTTAAGCACATGTTTTTGATTGTTTTGTACTGCAGTATTTATTAGTTGAGGAACAGTAAAAGACCGTCTAACAGGATCACAGAAATATAATTATGTCAGAGAAAGTGATGAAAATGAGAGAAGTTTCAACTGGGGTGATGGAGAAATGAGGGAGTTACAAAAACAACAATAAGGCTTATCCCTACCCACACTCCCCAGGCCTTTTCTGTATTTTTCATGTATCTGTTGTGTTGTTTTACTAACACTCACCAAAAGCAACAGAGTCCTGTGGCACCTTTAAGACTAACAGATGTATTGGAGCATAAGCTTTCGTAGGTGAATGCCCACTTCGTCAGAGGCATGAGGCACTCACTAGTCACTGATTGCAACTTCACATACATGCTTTCTTGTCTCAGAGCAACATGTTGAGAACCTAATAGAGCAGCCATAAATAAAACCAGGCTTTGTCTGATGTTTAATGGTGTGTTGATAACCATGCCCTGTATCAGTATTATCAGGATTCTGCTTCCGCCTTGGACACTCATTTGTAGTCACAATTCTTTCCCATGCTGTGTTTTAGAAAGCAGAGATTCATATTTCCTTTCAAAGCTCACTTTCTTCCTCATCTCCGATATCTCCCTCCCCTTTGGCTTTCTAGGCTTTGGTTTAAACTAAGCTACAGGAAGTGGGGGGTGGGAGAAACGGGAGGAAATTGATAAAATATAAATAGCAATAAAAAGTTTTTGTTACTTTAGTTATTATTCAGGAAAAACTTATTAATACATCATATGTATGAAGTGGTATTATGTTCAGTCTTAGTAATTTACACACTTAAAAGCAAACCACAAGGCAGTACTCCGACTCCCTAACAGGCACATGCAGCCACATGCATTCACTCATCATTTCTACTGTAGTGATAAGTCTTATGTCGGGATGAGGATGAGGGGAAGAAAAAAAGGAAAATAGTAATTGCTTTGATTCTTTTTCGAGTTATGGCTTGCTGTCATGGAAATTACATCTGTTGTCCTGTAATATACCAGTGTTTAACTTGTTATGATTTATTAAATGCCTCACCATTGGTTCAGTGAAAACTCTGTGTTAGGAGCTGCCTTGGTTGTCTGTATTTTGTACTGTTGTTGCTAAACAAAAAATAATACTGTTAAACTAGTCTTTCATTGTTTTGCATACTATAGCACTATAGAGGTTATTACGTTTACAGGAGGATGCATTCTTTCAAAAGTCATCTGTCCTGATGGATATCAAAAATAAACTGTTCTGACTGTATTTTCAGTAGTTTTATTTTTACTGTGTGAGGCACATCACTATAGAACAGGGTTTCTCTGCCTATGGGACATGACACAAAACTGGATCACCAGAATGTGTCAAAGGGTCATGTGGGGGGAGGGGAAAGTCAGGTCCTGCTCTTGGAGGGAGTGAGGTAGTTGCAGAGCCCACCCCACACTCACCCTGCAGTGGCAGCTGCTGCAGCTCTGTTCCAGTGGGGTGGGCTGGCTGGGCTGGGCTTGGCTCCCCACTACAGGCGTGGCAACCTGGTGCATGGGGATGCACGCTGCTCAGGTTTGGCCCTGCTGCCCCTCTGTAGAGATGACAGCAGGCCAGGCCAAATTTAAGTGAGTGGCACCGTGACCTGATGCACCGAGTCGCAATGCCTCTCCATCATTGACAATTTTTAAATCAAGATTGGATATTTTCAAATGACATGCTGTAAGAATTATTTTGGTGAAGTTCTGTGACCTGTGATATACAGGAAATCAGGCTAGATGACCACAATGGTCCCTTCAGGCCTTGGAATCTATGAATCATACAGATTGGGTCCAGCGGAGGGGCTGGTCCAAACCTGAGCTGTACTGTGACTCCAGAGGCTGCAACGTCCGGAGCGGGGAGCTGGGCCCAGGGATTGGGCAGGAGCTGCCATTATAGCACACATGATACATTTATTTGGTACTTATTAAGTTAATGTATATATTGTCTAATATTTATTTAGTAAACAGATTTTTTTGTATTAACACGATTTACTGGGTCATGACAAGCCATCAAGATTTACAAATGGGTCCTGAGCCAAAAAAGTTTGAGAATCTTTGCTATAGAACAGAGGTTCTCAAATTGTGGTCTGCAGGCCACCAGTGGTCCGCGAGCTCACTTTCAGGTGGTCCGCAGATAGTTCCCTCTAAGGTGTGCACCTGGGCAGCCACACACGAGAGAATGAAGGGCCACCCACTTAATTAGTGGAGCCGTGCAGGGGTGGCTCCACTAATTAGGTGCCTGGACCGTGGAGAAGATGCACTTGTAAGGTGAGGTGGTGGCCTTGGGGGGGGGGGGAATAGGGGGAAAGGGGGGGGGGGCAGTGAGGGGGGAAGAGGGGGGGGGAGGAACTTGGGACATGCAGTTCTGCGGCTGCCAGAAAGAAGCGACTTTCCCCAGCTTCAGGGCTGCGGCTGCAGGGGAGAGACGGCCCTCCTTCCCAGCCTCAGCTCTGTGGCTGATGTAACGGGAGAGAGATCCCCCCTCCTTCCCAGCCCCAGCAGGGGAGAGAGGGAGAGACTCCACCCCCGACTCCTTCCCAGCCCCAGCTCGGGGGCTGCTGTGGAGGGGGAGACCCCCCTCCTTCCCAGCCCCAGCTGCAGCGGGGGAGAGAGGGCACATCCATCGCATTAGAAAGGTAAGACTACTGGTATTAAAATATGAGTTGTGTGCTTTTGTTTGTAGAACAAAAAAACATTAATTAATTAATTTTTTTTTTAATATAGCGCTTTTATCCAAAGCGCTTTACAATAGTTAACTAATGGTACTAACAACATTTGGAAAGATCATTAAATGGTGTGCCGAGAACCTCAGCAATTATCAAGCGGTCCGTGGAAAAACAAAAAGTTTGAGAACCATTGCTATACAACATCAGTGAGACCATCGTGTGATGTGTGGAAAGAAAGTCTATTCATCACCCTTTCAAAAAACAACCCCCAAACTAGGTGTTAAATGTTTTAACATGTTAATATGCTGCTGAACTGATTTTTGTTGAGATTGTGGAGATTTGTAGGCTTTTAATAATAAAGGCAATGCTAACATTTTAAAATGAATTGTAATATATTAAGAGGATGTAATTATCTTAATTAATAATACATTCTCTCTCAAATGAAATGATTGCAGCATTGGTGGTATTACTATTCAGCTAAGTTTTGTGAGTATTTCAATTATAAACTGATGAACATTAGCCTGGATATTCAAGATTTGGGGGAGGGGACTCGTCCAAAACTGTTTCTTTTGGCCATTGCTGGATGACTAAAAATTGATTATCTTAATACTGAAAAGTGGTGGGGAAAATATGTATCCAAACTTACTTACCTTCTTCATCGTTCTGTCTGTCTTATCTCTTTAGATTGTAAGCTCTTTGGAGCAGGGACTTTTCTCACTATATGTATGTACAGTACCAAGCGCAACTGAGCCCTGTCTCAATTGGAGCTTATATGTTTCTATTATATTTAATAAATAATAAGAGTATGAGTATTTGGTCATCTCTACTGGCTGATCTACATAAGAGCAAAGCTCTACTATAACTGTCAGCTAATAGAGCAGATGAGGGGGTGAGGAAATATCTTTTATTGGACTAACTTCTGTTGGCGAGAGAGACAAGCTTTCAAGTTTACACAGAGCTCTTCTTCAGGCTTGGAAGACTTAAAGGCATCCCAGCTAAATACAAGGTGGAACTTTAGTTAGTATTCTTCTTTAGTTCAAACAGTATCAGTTCATGCTTTTAGCACTGAAGACCCTAGTTTCAAACCCCCTTGATGATCAAAGTAAGAAGTAGTTGTGTGTGGGTTTTGGTTGTTTCTGTATGCAAGACGGTTTCCCGTAACTTATTTCACTTTAGCAATGGATTCTTGTTGTCAGTTAAGAGAATAGATTATATATAAAGAATCATGATATTTGGATTTTTATATTGATTCAGCATATAGCAGATAAGCATATATTAGAAGAAATTTATTGTTATCAGTAACAGAAAAATGTTGGAATATTGTGACATCGGCTATGGCACCCGACAAAAGGGTGGTTCTCATCACCATTATAACTTGTGCAAGTACAGAATTATTTTAAAATTGGGCAAACAGGCCAGTATGTTTGTCTGGTGTGGGAGTAGAGAGCTACTGCTGCAGGGGGTGAGGAGTGGTGGTACTGGTGGTAGCTATGGGTCGACCAGTACCTGGCAGATTTCTAGGTCCCCAGTCCAAGCAGCAGCAAGCTTCTGGGAGTTTTCCCCTCCAGCACCCCAAAGCTGGCTCCTTACAAGGGAGGAGGAGGGGAAGTCTTGTGTCTTACATAGGGAAAGCCCAAACAAAGCCGCTAGGACCACTGCACCGCCCCAGCATTCCCTGGATCCAGAACTATGCAGGGGAGACACCCCCCGCCACTAGGACCCATGTTGTTCTTCCCCTCTCCCTAAACATATGGCATCTGGGAAAGAAACTGTACAGAAGAAGTGGCCAAGACCGGATGGACTGATCATATTTCTTCAGTTTTTACTAGATTTTCTCTGTGCTGCACTCACTGGCTGTTTGTTGTCTTCCCGTCCCCCCCCATCCTCCAAGGGTCTCGTCCCCTCAGCTTCATTCCACACTAGCCCCTAATACCATCCTCCACTCCTTCTTCTCATCCAGTTTGTTCCCATTACCTCCCTTTCCTTGTTTTTCCATTTAGCTAATCCCCTTTTAGCCCCCATCCCATCCCACAGTCATGAAGCTAATATTACATTTTCTGCCATCATATCGATAGCTCTGCTTCTATGTTGAATCACTTTCCCCTACACTTTGTCTTGACCACTTAGATTTAAAGTTCCTTGGGGCATGGACTGACAACTGCTCCTGTGTTTGTACAGTACCTGGCACAATGGGATCCCAATCTTGGTTGATCCCTAGACGCTACGATAATAGATACGATTAACAAGCTGGAGCTCTGCCTGACTCAGCTGATTTTTCTGCCACAAGGATAATTAGAGCAATCCAAGAAGCCCCTGCATCAAACCAAGAAGCAGAGGACAGGGCTGCAATATGGAAAATTAACACTTTAACAACAAGCATAGTGTATCTTCTTTTTAAAAGAAAGATAAAACCACCAATTATGGGTCTAATTTACAATTTTACAGAATTTCAGTAGAATTAAAAGTAGCACTACCACCATTTTAAAGATTAATATAAAGGCTGTTTATGTCCCAAAACCAGAGTTCAGGGTTTTATGTGACATCATCTGCAGCAGCTGATGTCATAATACTTAAAGCAGAGTAGAAAGTTATATTCCCTGCTATTTAAGGTATGAGTAATGTCATTAACAGTTGCTGGGGAAACTGGGCATCCATGCCTCATCAAGTAAAGGAAGGAAAAAGAGATCTGTAATTCCAGTAGAATGTCTCTAATGTGTATATTTATGATTTGCACCTAGGAGGTCATAAACTGTGTTGCGTCATAGATTTGCAGGAGCAGAAGGGACCATTGTGATCATCTACTGTAAAACATGTTGCTGTATAACACCGGCAATAGAACTTCCCCAAAATAATGTCTAGAGCAGATCTTTTAGAAAAAATCCGATCTTTCACTTCACTGATGAAGAATCCACCACAAAGCTTGGTATGTTGTTCCAATGGCTAATTACTCCTACTGTTCAAAATGTACACCTTATTTCCAGTCTGAATTTGCTTAGCTTCAACTTCCAGCTATTGGATCACATTATACCATTCTCTGCTAGATTGAAGAGCTGATTATTAAATATTTGTTTCTCATGTAGGTACTTACAGACTGTATGAAGTCACCCCTTAACCCTCTATTTGTTAAGCTAAATAGACTGAGCTTCTTGAGTCTATCACTATAAGGCATATTTTCTAATCCTTCAGTCACTCTCGTGGCTCTTCTCTGAATCTCTCCAATTTATCAACATCCATCTTGAATTGTGGCCATCAGAACTGGACACACAAGTGCTTTTTTAGGCTGAACACATTGCACACACCAGGGGCTCCTTGTATCCCTCTATTCTCCCCACTGTGCGCAACTCTCCCATCGCCCTCTATATCAGGGACTCCTTGTAAACATCTGCTCCCCCCACTTTTCCTTCATGCCTGTTGCTCTGTGTGCCCCATTCCTCCCTTCCATGCCAAGGTCCCCAGTCATGTTCCCCATGCTGGGGGCTGTGTCTCTCTCCTTTTTCTCGCCCCTCTAAAGTACCTTTCATTCTTCCAATCTGGAAGGTCAGATGGATGGCTTGTGTCCTCTTTTCTCTATCCCAGTATGGAGCAAGCTTTGGGGAGGCAATGAGTTAGGAGGGAAGAAGCAGTGAAGTGCCTCCTTTACTCTGCTCTTCCTCTGTCTCCCACACTGGCTGAGGATGCATCCCACAGTTAAGTGTCTCGCTGCAGGGAGAGCAAAGAGTAACTTTTAAACTAATTGCTCACTGTGCCAGGGGCTCTGTGGGGTCCCTCCATTTCCTGCCCACCACCATTCTTGTTTCTTTCCTTTCTGTCTGGGAGATAAGTCCTTCTGTATGACAGCTTTTATAAATTCAACCGGGGAAAGGGGAGAGGTGAGATCAGGCATGATGTTAATGGCTCCATCAACTGGATTTCTGATCTATAAACGATTGCAGACCTGATTATAGCTGATGGGTCTGCTAACCACATTCCAGGGGCAGTGTGTTCCCCATTTTCCCCCTTTTGATTTTCTGATTTTCCCCAAAATCAACAGGGTTCTGTCTGTTAATGCCGAGAACATTCCTGAAATTTTGGAATTGATTGGCTGTGGTGTTCAAAAGTTGTCACATTACATCCAAACAGAGGAATGTCATTGAGTTGACTATTGGGCCTAGCAAATCATTAAAAAAAATTAGGACCCCAAAATTGTAGTGACATCCTATTTCTTTTATCAAATCTGAGGGAACTTTGAAGTCTCATATTAACATGTCACTATTACAAAATACACCACTGAACATTTACTTGAAATTATGAATTATGATGATGAATAATTTAAACTAGACAATTCACTTTCTTAGCAATTTATGTCTATTTGGTAATGCCTTATCCTTGCTTTTTCATTATGTTTGTTCACCTACTCCCTAATTTGTAAATTACAGTAACTCCAAATGGGTGTCCCAGTCTTTAGTCAGTTTTACAATGTATTGTTTTCAAATACATTCATTTTTTAAGTGTAGGAATTTTTCTGTTGATATGGGATCTTAAATATTTCTTACAATTTCATTTTGATTAATTTTTAAACAAACTCCTGACTTTTTCACTTGTATTTAGACTTCAGAAGGGCAGATATAGACAATACGCAGATGATTTTTAAGGTTTTTAGGCAGTTACTCGAATGAATCCAAGCCTCAGTCCAATATGTACAGTGCTCCCAAGGTGTTTTCATACAAGGAAGTACTTCAAGGAAGACCAAACCCACAAAGAAAAAATAAATTGTAAATTTACTGTGGATGCCAGATAAATGACTACAGGTATACCCTAGCAGGTCCTAGTTTTGAAAATGTGAATATTTGTTGTTTTGTTTCATATTGAAGATATTTTAAAGGGGATAGTGATGGTGTTTGAGACTGGTCAGTCTTGACCATATGATTCTAAAAATTGACCCCATTGGTACAAAGTGAGTTTACACTTCTCTGTGGAAAGCAAAGGCTTGGAGGATAAATTTGGGGAGAGGCTTCCCCAATTTTCCTTATCTTCTTTTGTTAGTAGTCACAATGTCTTTTCCAGCTTAAAGCTTCATAATGATCTTGGATATCAGTTTTTGGAAGAAACCAAAAGTTTGGACATGTTTGTGTGTACAGAGTTATACAGTGAAATCTGTTGTTATTTACTTTTATTTATATGGTTTTTAAATTATTCCTCTTATTTTTTGAACAGTGAAAACTAAACAAAAAGCAATATGTATAACCCTGGGAGAAACATCCTGCTGTGTAGCAACCTGCTGCCAAATCAGATATAATCCCCCTGACAAATGAACACAGGAGACATTAGCTTTCCCCCTCATTTAAAATTATTTTGCTGACAGTACTATCCTGTCATCTGACAGATTGGAAGCATTGTTGGAGTCTTGTCTTATCTGTAATAGCTATAATTTCTTTTCTAAAAATGCCTTATTTTTATGTGAGATCATTACAATTCATGAATTTATCTTTTTTACTACCGTCTGACACATTACATGTTTCATATTTATGTATAGTTTGATAATTCAGTCAATACGACTCCTGATGGTCTGTTCCAGATAAATAACACCAATAATTAAAAAAACCCACAATTTAATGGGTTTCCAGTCAAATAGCATGATGAATTAAGTTTATTAAGTTGCATTGTATGGTCTTGGCCCCTTTCACCTTGAAAGAGTACCTCTGATTCCATGCATTTCTTTAGCTCTTCTGTTAAGGCATTTTTTGTTTTTTAAAAATAAACAAAATTTCTTGTGAGCTTAGTGGTGGAAAAATTGTCATATTGACCACCTTAGTGATTGTAACCCTATTTTTTTGTGCCAAACAGATGCAATTCAGGCCTAGTCTAAACAAAATGGTACAGTGTTTTATCTAAAGTTGTGTTTGGAAACTACTTCAGTTTCTCTATGTAGACAAGGCCTTGGACAGCTGTCTTGGACAAATTTCATCACTCAGCTACCAAACCTGTTCTGTAAAGATCAGCTCTAAGGTGGGAGGATAATTTAGTCTTCATATTTGATCCTTCTGCAGAAATTGCTTATAGGGATGCCAATTAGTGCCATTTGTGATTGTAGCTTTTATAATTTTTGTTTTCTAGGCAACTAAGTTGCTCTTAGAGCCAACTCATTTTACATATGTCAATGAATTGCTATTAGCAGGGACCATTTCTAAGAGGAACATTAGAAATGTTGAGTCTTTTGAAAGACTCCCCCCGTCCCATAAAGCAAGCAATCAAACACTATCAAATTTGCTGAAGTGCATGTGGTTTGGTAACACAGTTTGCAATTCTTCATTCAGAACACCTGTCTTCAGATGATGGCAGTACACCAGAGAGAATCTTTGGTTTTTATACTTTGGCCGTTAGCACATAAAAGTCCCTTTAATACAGTCTGTGCAAAATAACAATTTGGGGTATGGAAGTGTGCAAGGAAAAATACATTACAAGCATAGAGGTTGTAGTTTGTTATACCTATGTTTGTTTGTTGTGAGGTCTTTTCAGATGGGCAGAAGGAATTTTTTCTTCTAAAATCTGTTAAAGGTCTGAGGTTTAACAAGGAGCAATACTTGCGTCAAAAGTTTCACAAGATGGTTCTTTAAATGCCATGAAATACAATACGTTTGCACTTCACATGTAATTAGTTATTATGGCTTTTATAAGTAATGCCTACTGAGGCAGTCTAATTTCATTCAAGCTCTGTCAGTGTGGCATTTGTGTAAGGTGTCTCCCCTGATAAAATTAATTTCTTTCAGGCAGCTGGCAAAGCAATCAGTAATCTGAAATTAACTCCATCTAATAACACTTGCCCTTCAATTGTGCACAGAAAAGACTTGAAATAATTTAATATTTACAAGAAAATTCTTGTCTGAAAAACTGAATTATTGAAACTGGATTTTCATTGTGTTCCAAATGTGGCAACTCATTCTCTTGGTTTTTTTAATATGTTGAGAATAACAGGGCATACTTGGATTTTTAATGCACATTTCAAGTCAGGCTTCAGGGGGTTTCTTCTAGAGGTATATAAATAGAACATTTAAGTTCTGTTCTCACTGTTATGATCTCAGCCTAGTCCGTAGGCCAAATTCAACACTGTAATTGAATTATAGTTTTATGCTCAATAGAAAAACGTATACAGTTCTGTATGTGGATTTTATCTTTCAGTAACATTCTTACTGTGATATCCTCAGTGCAGTGGCTCTCTGGTATGGCTTACCTTACAGAAGTTAATGATAGGGGTGTTGGAACAATTTTTATTGTGGGGGTGCTGAGAGACATTGAACCAAACTGTAAAGCTTGAATACTTGGAAACTACTTCAAGCCAGAGGGTGTGGCAGCACCCCCAGCATCCCTAGTTCCAGCACCTATAATGAAGGCATCTATTTGTTCTGTTCGCTTTAGATATTTGTGCTCACAATGGGCATAGTACACTAAGACAGTTGGAATGCAAACTTTCCCAATGGTCACCCAACTGATCGCTCTGTGAGGTGTGAGGTAATTTAGCAGAAGGCTGCCAGTTTTGCTGAAATGTGTATGGTGTTTTATGCTGTGTATACATGTATATCTAATCATTAGTCATAACTATAACTGCATAAAGTTAGCATTATTGCCTTCATCCAGTGCTTAACAGCTAGATGACACAAACACCATTGCACAACAGCTCTGACAGCTTGAAGTAGAGCTTGCCTTTCATTTTAGTAAAATGTGGAGACCTAGAACTGAGCTCAGGGCAAGACTAGAACATGGCTGGGTAAATGTGCCTTAGAGCTACCCTTGTACTCTTCTGCTGATCTGGGGGCCAACAAAACCCAGTCCAGTCACACAATGAAGCATCCTTAGGGATGTTCTCACTTAAGCTTGGTTACTTGTGTGTCGAAAGGATTTGTTCCAGCAGCTGTGGGTCGCTAGATCAGTGTTTCCCTACCTTTTCTGGTTTAAGGCACACTTACTTCAATAAAAGATTTGTGTGGTGCACTCCCACCCCACACTAAAATTATTAAAACAAAATTTACTCTTAATGATAAATTTGAGCTTGCCTTGATATGCAGAGTCATTAAATCTTGACAGGAAATGCTGACAGTGCAACTCAGAGCTCTTGCTCCACAATCTCAGATGCTCTCTGTTTTTGATGTAAGTCAGGCTTGAATAAAACTTAACTTCCAGTTGGGCATGAACACTGATATCTGTTGATT
The DNA here is from genome assembly GCF_013100865.1 of Trachemys scripta elegans. Classification (NCBI taxonomy): domain Eukaryota; kingdom Metazoa; phylum Chordata; order Testudines; family Emydidae; genus Trachemys; species Trachemys scripta. The sequence continues at coordinate 41,617,687 of NC_048303.1, forward strand.
CATCAAGCTGCAGTGTAAATTTTCCACTTTATTTGAGGTTTTTTTCCTCTGAACATAGCTGACATTTTCAATGCGGTGACTTATCATATTATCTGAAAGGGGAACTTTTGCATTTTCATTTGCACCTAACATTATTACTCTCATCGTTTCTTGCATGCTGGTAAAATTAATGTTTCTGTGACTGTGTGTGGTTTTTTCGCCTTTGCTACAAGCTCAGCGACGAAGTAGCTTTCTTCCAGTGGTTTATCAGAAACTGTTACACAGCCTTTCATCATTTGCATTTATTTTTCATTTTGATCCATCAAACGCTCAAAAAAATATTTGCCCTTATTGGCATGGGATGGATGTTTGGTTGTAAGGTGTCGTTTTAACTTGGCACCACTGATGATGGTTTGAGAGTTTCTCTCCACACACAACGTTGTTGAAGAGGGCAAGATGGTTTACCTGTCAATGAAAATCCCAATTGCCAATAACTCTCACAGTAGCGTTGCTGCACCACTTGGACTTCCTTGTGAAGATGCCAGGATCTGTTTTCTTCAAATATTTGTCCATTTTTAAGTCTTCAATTCAAAATGGTTGATAGGAAAACACGACTACCACGTGATACCACGTGAACGACACGGTCATATGAGCGTAGTGTGTGTAATCTCTGTCTCACACACGTATACCTGAAGAGCAACAGTACGAAGTGCAATTTGATTTTGACACTAATTAAAATAAGTGACTTTTCCAAAATTCTGGGGCAAACCTGTTCATTCCCGATGGCACACTGGTTGGGAAACACTGTACTGGAGCACAAGGATGCCAGAGTCATATTCATTTCACCCCTGGAAACACGTCCTGAGCATGGACTGGATTGAGGAGCAGGCTTTGTTTGCTTTATTCCATGTGTGGATTTCCCTTGGCAAGGGCAATTCTCAGAGGGCTGGTTCAGCTAGCTTTATGGTTGCTTTGGCAAAACAGCCAGAATGGGGCCCAACATCCCATCTTAAAATGGAAAGGTTGAAAAGAAAATGGACAAAAAAAATAGGCAATGGCAAGAAGTGTGTGTACATGTTCCTCCACCCCACCCCCCATTGCCCAATTAAGAACTGGAATTAATAACAACAGTACTTGTTCCAATCATCCTGACTACATTGCTTGTGTATTGTATTCCTTTCTCCACCATTTTTCTGTCTTGTTTTTTGTTTGTCTTCCTGTACTGTGGTCACAATTTACAAGTGTGACACTACATCCCATATTTGTCATAGTAATATTATGATATGATTATGGCATAATGATGATGCATTTTGTATAAGATGGGTCATGTAAGATGTCATTGGAAAAGTTATGATTTGCTGAATACGATTATCTTCTTTGTGTGCATGTATCATTTTTGTATCTGAAGTTATGAATATTGACTATGTATCTGTATTTCAGACAGCCTGTAAGTAATGGCTGCTGTGGCTCAGGAAAGTATGATCAGACCACATGACACTGATCTCCATTTTGTGTACTTGTATTTTTCCACAAACTGGTCTGGGAATCAAGTTTAAAACAAAGGGTTCCCGCCATATGGAAAAGCTATATAAGGTAGGGAGTGACATCATTGGTGGTTCTTCACTGCCCCACCACTCAACACCTGAGAGATGCTCCGAAAGAAAAGGACTTGGGATGGGGATCCCAAGCTGCAAAGCAAGTGCAGCTTGTGCCTTGAGAATCTGCAAGCCTGCTTGTATTATCAATCAGGGTGAGAAATTGCTAATTCATATCCAATCTTTTTAGTATTTTAGGCTTAGTTTGCGGTTTTGTTTGTTTACTAGGTAATCTGCTTTGATCTGTTTGCTATCACTTAGATTTTAAGTTATTATATGTTTTGTAGTTTAATAAACTTGTTTTATGTTTTAATCTAAATCAGTGTGCCTTTGACTGAAATGTCTGGGGAAAATCTTAGCTTGGTTAACACAAGTGTATTGTGCATATTCCTCTCCATATTGAGGGAGAAGTGAACTGAATAATAAATTCATACTGGTTGGGGTTTTGACCAGGACAGGATGGTACAGCTCTGTGGTCTTAGGCTGGGGAGCTGGGGGTTATCTTGGCTGTAGCCTCTCAATTGTTGGCTCATCCCAAAGCCTGCATACACCTGCAGCTGGGTGTGTCCCTGCCTGTGTGAATGCTGGTGGGAGTGTAGGACTGGCAGCGGTCTATAACCTGTCAAAGCAACACAGTGCTGAGAGGGAGTCCAGGTTGGTGAGTCAGCGGGCTCAGAGGTACCCCAGTTCCAGGTGGCATCTCAGGGGCAAACCTGTCACAACAAATTTCCATTGATTGTGTAGTCTCTACTGGCATTGCCCAATATAGGAATAAGACATCTCTCTCAAACTGGTAGAAACATCTTAGGTGTGACTGCAGTCCTTTATACCATTTTGGGTGGTTTTATAATACAAACAGAAGCACAAACTTCACTCAGAATTATAAAAAAAAATTACAATAGTAAAAACTACACCATGCAAATAAAACAGTAGCAATTGTTTAACACTGGTTGAGAAACGAAGCAATCAAAAGTTACAAAATGTGCAGCGTTAAGGTTACAAAGTCAACCTTAACTCTGATTCTTCCTCATATACTTCCAAATGTGATCAGTGCTTATGGGCATTTCCCTATATGGTCTTTTTGTACTCGAGATACTTTCTTGAAGAATCATTATGTGATGGAAGATAATTTAAAGACCTAATTACAAATTCTGTAGGGCTTTATGCTGTAGAGAAGCACCACCAAATGATATACCGTAGTTTGTCTGTTTAAACGATGCTATCTAGTAATCTGCTTTGCTTCTTAATTCCTTCTAGGCAACATGGACCCATCTGGCATGAGTTTATTAGTGTGTATGTGTGTGCGCGCGCAAGATCTTGGTCTTGAGAATGAATGATCAACTTCAGTGTTTGAAAGGGGAGGCATGAGCATTTATTGGATTGCCTATATAGTTTAAAACCTCAAAATAATGAGATTAGAATTTTTTAGAGCTTTTATATTAATTTAATACTCTTAAAAGGTGCTCCTTTAACAGCCCTGGTAATTGAAGTCCTGTTTATCTAAAGAACTGGAAAAGCACAGGAGCAGCAGTGTTTTTCCATCAACATGACTCAACCTAGCTATGAAAGGACGATCTCTAGGGATGAAAGGCTAGTTCAGTCTCCTTAGCCTCTCTTGAGTTAGCAAACAAGCATGTCAATTATGTTATTGGTTTCTGTGATGGGGATACTTGTGCATTGAAGGCTACACAGTAACAACAATGCTCATTTCACTAACAGCTGTTTAGCTATTAGTAATTTTCAGGGCTAGATTTGAACTAGCAACCCAGAGGTGTAAGGCTCTGTGTTTCATTACCAGTCGTCCCCTGAGGCATCCAGCCTCCACCCTTTATTTTCTTTTAAGCAATTGCATTCCTAATTGTAGCCTTAAATTTAAAAAATAATCTTGACAATGGCTGGCTACAGCTTTCAAGACAAAATTTAAATCAAAGTTGACTACAAGTAGAGAAGAGAGATGCCTGCAACTGATGCTTTTCACAAAGATTCTGTTTACAGGGGTAAGAGAGAAGGACACATTACCAGATGGGGAATCCTAGTGCAAAATACCTTTCTTAGCATGTAGATCACTTGCATAAATCCAGCCATGAAAGTCAAAGAACTATAATCTGGGTTTGGACAAATGTTAGATTAGGGGAAGCGGTTCCCCCCCCCCAAGAGTTTTGGGGTAATCCTCTGTAGAGATGCCTACCCTCTTTCCTCTTCAGGTACCTCCAGCAGATGACCAATGGGAGGTGGTAGGATTCCTAATAGGGAGCTGTTGGACTCCATCTTTCTCTGTTTCTGTTGCTCAAATACCACAGTGATGAGAGTCATATTTGAAGCTGAAGAGAAAAAGATGATTTTGTATTTCAGATAAATTACAGCTTGGTTAATTAAACTTTATCGAAATCTCCATGTAGTTTTATTTGGATAGGGTATTTTTCATTTCCTGCCCAAAACTGCTATATAGTTGCTATTTTAAATAGATGGCTGTATTCCACCCCAGAGATAATTGCATTTCAGTGGTGCTAAAGTGATCATATGTAACTCATAGCTGTCTTGCGTGCATGCTGAGACTTATTTAATAAATTTTTATAAAGCACTTTCAGATTTTTGTGCTATACAAGTAAATTTTATTATGTATTAAAGGATGAAACCACTGAACTATTGAGAGTTTGAGTGTATCCTTTTAATACTGAGATGGAGGAGTTACTCAAAGGGGACATCCGGTATTGTGGTCAGTTTGTATTTAAATTGCCAGAGATAATATCCTACTGATGCCAATTTATAAAATACAGATTTCAGTGAGGAAAACTGTACTTTTGTGTATCTCTCTTTGAATTGTAAAGGTTGCAAGAATCAATCTGTTTAGAGTTAAGGATTCAGGGTAATGTCGGCAAAAAGTTGTACTTTATGAGCCAAAGGCCTCCTATTCATTTTCTTCATAATTTAAGACAGAAGTACTTTTAACGAAACAAAAAACCCCATGAACATTTGTCTGTCTCCTGCCAGTTGGCGTCAGCTGCAAATTATGATGTTTCGTTTCAGCCATACTAAACTCCAAATGAAATAATACAAGTTGTCTTATTAAGAAAATATTTCATTATGCTTATAATCCTGACATGGTTGTGTTAACTTATTTTCTCCATCCCTTGTGTGAAATCTTATTTAATATGGAAGTCTCTCCTCTTTTATTTTGTCCCCCTTCTTACATTTCAGATATTTCTTAATTCATTTTCATGTCAGTATATATGTGGAATTCTCTGAAGTTCAACCCTACAGAGCAATGACAAAGTCTCTTACATACCTGTGTTGTGGTGGGGAGGGGGAATATGGAGAGTAGCACATTGTGTCAGTACTACTACTGCAGAGGTGTATTTCTGGGTTCATTTAAGTTGCACACTTTGTTTCTCTATCATACATGAATTTACTTTGCTTGTGGCCTCTTTAGCAGCTGTGGAAATTAAACTCTAGCTCATTAGAACAATAGGCTATTTGCAGCTTTCTTAACATCCGAAAGCCTCCTCCACTTCTGAATTACCAAATAAACAGGTGTTTGCGGTGTAGTTGTAGCAGTGTTGGTCCCAAGGTATTAGAGAGAAAAGGTGGTTGAAGTAATATCTTTTATTGGACCAACTTCTGTTGATGAAAGAGGCAAGCTTTTGAGCTACACGGAGCTGATCTAAATGAGACTACTGAAGTATATCACCAGGAGCAGTTCAGTTTAGTGCTGCTGATTCTGTTTTTTTAATGTTTGTTGTAGTTACATGTAGCCATAGAGGTCAAGGTGACTGAGTGATATAGTGTGGTTTTGCTGTGAATGCTGCTTCAAACTTTTTAGAAATGAGCACCTTGATGTTTTAGAACTTTGCCGTACAACTCCTTTCATTAGAAGAGTAATATTTTACAAATCAGCTGTAATAAACCAAATCCAAATGAAGAGCTACAAACAATATTCTAAGCTCTGGATGGTTATTTTTTATACCTGTAAACACCTGATCTTCAACTTTGTCCCTACCTTGAAAATACAATTCTGTTATCTCTGCAGGTTTATTAAAGCTGTGCCAACCACAGGCAGTTATGACCAACGGCACTATAGCCATGTTGCTTATGAAATGACAAGGGGAGACCCAAGTTTTCTGCCCACTCAAAGGTGGTCCAGCTTCTCGGATGGTCAAAAAACGCCTCTCCTCCATTTAGATGGTCTGTACAAGAGGAGAGCTCAATCTTACATTAGGCTTGGTTATGCAGCT